>NW_004797343.1:1695241-1704824 GCF_000002075.1 Aplysia californica
TCGAACAAAATATTTCTCAAGTGCATGTAACCGACACCACAGATTAAGAAACTGTAATAAATATTTTCTTAAAAATTTTGGGGCATAGCAGATCTGAACAGCAGGCCCGATGATGAAGGCTGATAATGTTATTTCATATGACGTGAAGTTTATGGCAAGTCAGCATAATCACTGCTACATTTCGTTGTGTTAACAGATATGGATAAGACAAACTGGAAAGAAGTAGAGGGAGCTAACCACATTGAAGTCCCCTATCTCTCGCTTCTGGGCAGTGCTGTTAGCACAGCAGATAAAATACTGACTATGGTAAAGATGACCCCGAGTTCGAATTCTTGAATGTGTGCAGTTAGGAAAGTTCTCAAAACCCTTACAGCCCCAATCACTTATATTTCCCTCACAGAATGTTGGCCATCTTAAACCAAATCATATATTATTACCTTAATTTATTCAATTGTCTGCGAAAAACATTTTACATGTTATCTTCTAAAACTTTAAACAAAACAAAAAAATTCAGTTTCTCTAAAAGCATACAATGCAAGCAGCTCAGTAAGATCTCAAACACAAACAAACTGGAAGATAATTCACTGTCTACAGCCTGGTACCCTTTCCCCCCTTGGTCAAGTGAAGAAATGTAAAACTCATCCAAGGACACGTCACTGAGGCCCTGGCGGGGTATAAACACACTTATGTTTTGGTTGCAAGTTCACCAGATTTGTCCTTACCTTTGGGTATGGGCTCAGCCTCACCCTGAGCAGCTCTCAGGACATCCCACGGGTCGGTCTGAAGGGACGGGTCCACTGGAGGGGGCGGGACTTTGAAGTCTCCTGAAGCGTCCACCCCCGAAGAAACTGACGGGGTGGGGGAGGGTGAGGAGGTTGGTTGTGTCAGCAGCTGGAGAGAAGCCAGGAGAGGGTCGTTGGCCAGGATTGAAGGGTTCGATTGCAGGATCGGGAGAAGGCTCTCCAGGCTGGGCGCTGTGCCTGTGCACAAGTACGTGCTCAGAGCTGATATAGACGACGATGTTGATGAGGAGGAGCCAGCGAGTGATGACACAGCAGCTGTACTTCCTATGGATGATGATAACTGCGACGAAGATGGTGACAGCGACTGGTATGTTGATGAAGACAAAGGCATGAGGGACGGCTCTCGTTTGATTGGCTGAGTCAGGGATTTTTCGTCACAAGGTACTTTTGGCAGTATGCTGAACCAAAGCTTGTGGTCTCCTGAGTCCTGGGCACCTTTCGCCAACTGGTCAGACAGAAATGGGGAGGATGCACCAAAAGACAGCGAACTCTGTACCATAGATAACGTTGGGAAATCTGTCTCTGTTGATGCAGATTTTGCTGGAGATGGTGATAAAGATGAGGCTGTCGATGGTTTCTGAGGTGTTGTGGGCGTTGAGTTGGAGGGGGTGGATGAAGACGAAGACTTCTTGTGTTCCGCAGAACGTAACACTTGTGATGCGGCTTGCTGAAGAAGTTCTGATGAAGAGTATGAGGACGTCTCCGATTTGAGAAGGTTGGTCATTGTGGGTGGTTTAAGAAGAGTTGTTGATGATGAGGGGTTTGTTGAGGATGACAGGAGGGTAGGAGTGGATTTTGGAGGGAGGGACTGTGAGCTGAGGATTGTAGACGCATTTGAGGACGCGACCGTGGTGATGGGAGGGTGGTGGTGGGCGGGAGGTGGGGGCACGATAGAGGCAAGACTGGACAAAGTCTCCGAGGCACTTGTTGGACCGTATGGTATATGGGGCAAGCCGGGGATGTACGGGGGCTGGGGGTGGTGGGTTGCCAAGTGGGAGGATGACGAGGGGCCGCTACCCATCAGATGTAAGGGGTGGTGGGCCGATGGTGGGGGTCGGTGGGCTTTGTGGGTAGAATGGGCTGCTGGTGGGGTTTGGTCTACTGTCTGGTTGGCCTGAGCTGAAGGGTGGAAGGGTGGTAGAGGTTGTGGATTGATCGGCTTGGAGTGCGCTGGGATGGGGGTTGAGCCCAGGAGTGGAGTAGGCAGGTCCAGCCCTGAGGCGCCATGTTTCTTTGCCCGGGACTTGGGAGTAAAGTCCAATGGTGCGTTGGGGGTGCTCGATGCTGTTGGTGTCGAGAGTATTGGAGACAGTTTAGCAGACGCCGAATATTGGCTTTTTGCTGATGACTGGCTCTTCCTTGGAGAGTCTGTCAAGGGAGGTAATTTTGGTATCGCCGAAAACAATAAGGTCGAAGACAAAATGGACGAAGCTAACGAGGCAGAGGACACAGGCTGTGAAGCAGATGATAAAAACGACGACGATGACGATAGTGGCAGTTCGTTTATGCTGCTTTCATCTTTCATCAAGGCATCCTCATCCTCATCTTTTCCCTCTATTTGATAAGCCTGCTGAATAGAATGGTTCAGCAAAGACACTAATGAGTCTCTGGGACTGTGACCTACTTTCGGCACTCGAAGAATATCTGAGGTCACTCCCCGAGAACTCCCAGCTTCCTTACTGCCAGAACATTCACTACCCTGGTTCAGTTTATTCCCAACCACACTCGACTTCCCGCTACCTTCAACATTTCCAACAACACCATCGGCAGAACACAACACTTTCAAATCTTTGTCTTTTAAATGCTCACCATTTTCCAACATCAGTTTCTTGTTACTCGTGTCACTAGAAGAATGAATGCTGGATGATTTTTCACAACCATTGACAGAGCTATTTGTCAGCTCCTTTTGACTAGAGATCTCTTCCGCACAATTCTCCAACTTTTTATTTCCCTGAGAAATCCTTTCTCCATTCACATCAATCTGCATTTTTTCACTAACCTCTACACTCAAAGGCCTAAAAGCACTGTCTCCAAACTTTCCTGGAACGCTTGCGACATCAGTTCCTGGCTTCTCGTCCACAGAGGAAAATTTCACATCTGTTATTTTGGTTGCACTGGACGAAGTGTCTGATTTTTTCAAGTGAGAAAGCTCCCTGGCTAACTGACCGTTGAGTAAGACAGAGGCCAGAAATGAAGAGGGAGCAGACGGTGAGGAGCCCGCTCCATTGAGAACAGCAGCATCATGACGAGAGCCATTACTGAACAAAGACGTTTGACTCTTACCACCACTGTTCTCAGCCGTTCCTGAAGCTGCAACAGAAGCTGTTGTTGCATTGCTAGAAGCACTTTTCTCTTTTTCTGAACAAGAACTATCAGCATTGTTAACTAAAGACAAAACCTCTGAAGTTTCACTAACTTCTGAAGCTACGTTGTCCTTTGAACTTACTGCTACCCCTGAGCTCGTGTTAACTTTTGAGCACTCTCTGACCTCTCCTTTGCCCTCAACTGAGTTGTTGCCAGAGGTTTTGTTACTTTCAGCAGAGGCAGAGTTCAGACCATCTCTGTTTTTCTTCTCACCTGCTGGTATGTCCTTCTCCTGACCATCAGACCCAAATGACTCATCAATAACCATGTCTCCATCATCATCCTCTTCATCGTCTGCACCTCCAGCATCACTGTTGGCATAGGATGAATCTCTGATGTCAGAATCAAGGACAGACGACTCAGCACAATCCATCGAGAGCTGACCAGTTGATGAACCTTCTGTCCATGTGCTATTTTTGGACACATCGGCATCACCCAAAGACGACACACTCATCAAGCTTGTAGCAAGCACTTCTTCTGGTTTTCCATTTGGAAGACCATCAGAACCCTTCACAACCCCATCACCGTTAGCTGTTTTCACATCAGATCCACCCTCATTCTTCTCTTTCACAACAAGCTCACCGTTCAGATTCGTCTCTCCTCCACTAGAAATAACTTTTTCGTTCTTAGTCTCTTTACCCTGACCCACACCTTGATCTGGCTCTGACGATGCACTCACTTTACTTTCCTTCTTCCTTTTCTCTCCAACACTCGTTTCTTCCTCCTTCAGTTCCATTCCTTTCCCACCACCATCAGTGCCATCTTGCATTTCTTCCTTTTTCTCCTCACCATCAAAATCTAATTCCGTTTTCACCTCATTTTCTTTCTTCACCACGTTCTCCCCATCCTTCTCTCCTCTCCCCTCACCTCCTTTCTCATCCTTTCCATCCTCTTCTGTAGCAGGTTCAACCTCCTGAATCTCTTCTTTTATTTCTTCTTTCACTTCTTCTTTCTTCTCCTTCACAGTATTCTCCTTAATGTAATCCTCCGGACAGCCAGACTCCATCCCCTCCACGTACACCCCGCCTGTCAACGGAAGGACCCAGTACATCCTCTTGTAGCGATCATGGCCGATATTGATGGCTCGCAGGCGGAGAGATGCTCGGAAAACTTTCTGTCGGTAGGCAGCATGTTGCTGAATTGGAAAAAGAGAAAATAAAAAATATAAATGCCAGCCTCTCATGATATATTTCAGTATTTGAGGAGGGAGGGGAAAAATGGGGGTGGCAATATGAGAGAAACAATTTTTCTCAAAGAAGATTTCTAAAAGCAGAAAAAATACACCTGAATAAAATATCATTTCAAAGTTTTGGAAGCCTTCAATCATATTATCACAACCTTCTTTAAATCTAAAACTTCAAAACAAATGTATTTATTTTATAGAAGCATAGTCGAAATCGTCCATAGTTGAGGAGAAAGATGGTCATCTTAGACAGGTGTATGTCTTGAAAAGTGTCATTATAATATAGAAAAAACGCAGGGGGGGGGAGGAGAATTGAGAAGTGGTTGTTTGGATAAATAATTTTCTTGGCCAGATGGCTATAAGGGCAGGTTCGACTGCACTTCTATAAGCATATTCTTCTGACAGGGGTTCTTCAACATTTTATTTTGCCACATTCTTCAGGCTTACGGAAACATGTTGGCAATTGCAAAACTAAAATCATTTTTAATGACAAATAAAATACACTGAAATCTGCTCAAACAGCCATCTGTCCAAGACAATAACCTGTACAAATGAACACTTCTTGTTTCCCCCTTCTATTTTTTTATATCGTAATGACACTTTCAAAAAAGACAACCATTCAGATATTTTCTCCTTGAACGCTTTAAACAATTTCGATGGTACTGAAATGGTAACTCAGAAACAGTTTTCCCAACAAATCATAACAGAGAGTAAAACATATTACTGTCAGTATAAAAAAATTCAAAAGATGAAAAAAAAAAGCTTTCAGTCAGGAGGACTGAGAAAGCTACTTTGTAAGGAAATAAGAACATAAAGCAAAGACATTTCAAAACTAAAGGGGGAAAAGAGATGATGTCCAAACTGTAGTCCTTTCCTTCATATCCTCCTTTACAACACAATGATGATATAAAAACATGAAACCTGTCTAAAAATAACCATTTAACGAACATTTCCACAATCTGGACTTCACATTTTAGTAAGTAGGAAAATGTAACACCATTAGTGTGTCTCATTTGTTTTTATACAATACATTGCCATTAACTATACAAAAACATTGTCTATTTACCTTCCTCAGTTTCTCAATCCTCTTATCCGATTCTTCTCTCGACATCGACTCATCCACAGGCTGGTGATTAAAAAACATTTTAAAAAACACTTCATTACTTCTACATCCAAAAATTATTTGGAAAAAAATGCTTAAGAACTAAAAAAAAAAAAGCATAGTGAAAATGTTTCACTGCTTTTTCGACATACTGCCATACAACTCTAAAAATGTTTACTACATTGTAAAGCAATGCTAAACAGGAATGTTCATTTCTCTTGCGACAGTGAGGAATACAGAAAAGGGACTGAAGATAGAAGCCAAAATGGTACCAGAACCATTATTTAAAACAGTTCTAAATATCCAACTTTCAAGGAGCTTGCGTATTTTGAAAAAAGGCCCAAGAAGTCGTACAAGGTATCACTCTAGGACTCTGGAAACGGGAGACATTTTCAACATGAACATGTAAAATAAATCAAATTTAGAAATGAGTAGTAGATCACAACGTGCTTGCATAACAGCAAAAACCACTTTTTCAAGACCCACCTATGTGCAACACCCACCTATGTGCAACACCCACCTATGTGCACTATGTGCAACACCCACCTATGTGCAACACCCACCTATGTGCAACACCCACCTATGTGCAACACCCACCTATGTGCAACACCCACCTATGTGCACTATGTGCAACACCCACCAGACAATCCTAAATCCATTCAATGTAATTGTACAAGTCCCCCCCCCCCCCCAACCCCCCATTGACACAATGTGGATCACTGAGAAGGTGGGCTGCTCCAACCCTGCCTGTCAGGACCGACCCAGACAGGGAGAGATACAATGTCCCTACAGAAAGACAGAAATGATAGAAATTCTCCCCACAAAACAATCAACCTTGTAACTCAGTGGCTGGCAGATGCTCTGATGTGGTTTTCTCCTCTTTTCCCATTAAACATCCATCTCTCCTCCTCCTTTTCTTTGTATGATACTCTCTAGTAACACCTTGTAGTGACTCTCCGAACACTCAATTAACTCACAACACAGCAGCTGACATGATTGTGACTTCGCACGGACTTGGGAAGTGCTCACACGAAAAACACCACCTGACCCGACTGTCCTACACGGCCAGTCGAGTAGAAAACTCCGGTGAGTAAAGACCTACCACAACCTCTAATTTTTGGCACCTATTTGTGTTGCAAGTACTGTGAAATAATTAAATAATAATAGATAATAATAATAGATAGCATTTGTATAGCGCAAATCCCCGCTCAACAGCAGGCTCTATGCGCTTTACACTATATTATTACCCCAGCAGACCATAGAACACTCCGAAACATTCTCAGCTTCCCGGGAAGCATACAGTGCAAGCAGCTGATTAAGCGCTCAAACACTAACATACTGACAAGATCTTTCGCTGTCTATAGCCGGGTACCCATTCCCACCTGGGTGAAGTGAGGAAAATTCGTGTAAAGTGCCTTTCCCAAGGACACAACGTCGGGTCCCTGACGGGATTCGAACCCACGACCTTACGGTTGCGAGTCCGAGAGCCTAACCACTAGGCCACCGACGCCACAATTATTTAAACTAAACCACAGGGAGCTCACCTCAAAAGGCATGTTAGGGTTGGTGGAGGTGCTTGCCACTACACTGGAGCTTCCCTCGCTCTCATTGCCACTTCCCTCCTCCTCCTCCTTGTCCTCCTCATCCTCTTTCTCTTCATCATCATCACTACCCATCTTGGACGAAGACATGGTATCCTCATCTATGTTGCTGATGTTGCTGTTATTTTGGGAGGTGTTAGTGTTGCGGCGGTCTGTGGACTTGTGAATCTTGTTGAATTTTCGGGCTTGGAAAACTCTCAACCTAAAGATAAAATTTTTTTAAAACATTCATATGTGTCACCATGCAGTGGAATCAGGCACTCGTCACTTTTTGGGCATATCGAGTTATTAATATGAACTTAAAACTGCTTTATTTGTCTTAAATTTTGTGGGGAAAAAAACATTTATCTTAAATAGAAAACGAAATATTTGCAATTGAAGGGGGCGGGGGTCGCCCGGTGTGAGAGGTAAAATTAGCAAGAAAATGACCACCAAAGTTTGTTGGTATCAAAGGCTTGTTGAGTGTCCCCAGAAACTGTAAATTTACACTTGTCATGCCTTTAGTCAACATTTGACTGTAAAATCCACAAATATGTTTTAAAAGAACATATAAGGTGTTGAGTAAAAAAAGACGATTTTTTAAATTGCCCAACACCCCAAAAAAATGCAAATTTCTTTAATTTCATTATTTTGACAGGGCTTAATTTCACCACAATGCCTCACATTTAGTTGAACCTGTCTAAGACGACTATCCATTGTCAGGAAAAACATGGTCACCTTAGAAGAGCGGTCCACTTGGACAGCGTCATTGTAACATAAAGAAAAAAAGCAAGGTGGAAGTGTCTTGGACAGGTAGTTGTTAGAGCATGTTGGAGTATATGTTTACACATCCTAGACTCACACACACACATACACACACATACACACACTAACATACACACACACACACACACACACATATATATAAACACACACATATATATACACACACATACACACACACGTATACACACACATACACACACACATACACACACACATATATATATTATCCAACACTGCGTGGTAGAGAACTTACTGTCGTAGCTGGCCCTCAACAATCCACTTGTCTCGTCTCAGGTTGTTGATGGCATCCATGTGTTTGTCGATTTCCCTGATGACAAAGTTGATATTGAAAAGAAGTTGGTTATTTAAAAAGTTATTATGATTTATGTTATTCTTCACAATTCAGGCAGTCCAGACATTATTTTAACTTTTCAATTTTGCTGTTTTTTCACAGACTAGTATCGCGGATGGTTGGCACGTGTTCTAATGTGATATCCTCTTTCTTTATTATCGAACATCTATTGCCCTTGCTTCTTCTCCTCTTTCTCTGGGGTTTGTTATTCCCTTGTAACTCTTCTAATCTTCAGCACTTATATGACCTAAAACTGCAATGCAAATACCATAAAACTCTTACTAAAAAAAAAAAAAAACTAATGTCATACAAAATGAGTTTCAATCCAATTTTGGGAAGACAAAAATAGTTTAGTATCTCAGTCTTTCTACTAGGACTCACCCTATACAGCCCAGTCTACTACGGGACGTACAGCCCATATAGCAAGCCTCAGAAATTACCTACTTTGTACAGATATTGGCACGATGATAAACAACAAATTAGCACTTACCAATGGCACTCTCCAACCATGCAAAATTACAAGGTAAAAAGAAATACTACCATCATATTAAAATAAAAGTATAATTTCAAATGACAGTCAACTAGCAATCTCAGCATTTCTGGTCTGCAAATTTGTCCCTACTGTGTATAGACCTAAAACACACAAAGAATCTACATGGGCCTTAACTCTTAGTAGACCCAAAGCCAGTTCAGCCCGTGCTCGATATAGCTCAGTGGTTTACAGTTACAAAGAAAAATTCTATAAAATCCAAGCAAACAAATCCATCTATCTAAGATCAAACTGTAGGTTTATTGAATGGATACTTCATTTCTACTTAGTTTGGTGCTTATTTCACACAAATTGGTTATATACCTCCAGGATGTAGGCAACTTTGAGATGTTGAAAAATTGGATGTATGTACGTAGTATAGGGTTTTACGGCGCTCGCAACAGCTAAGGTCATATGAGCGCGACAAAACTTACTGTGCACAAAGGTGGAATAGGCTTCCGAATATCAAGAGTAATTAGCATTTGTATCAAGCATATTCCTGCTCAACAGCAAGCTGTAA
The DNA here is from genome assembly GCF_000002075.1 of Aplysia californica. Lineage (NCBI taxonomy): Eukaryota > Metazoa > Mollusca > Gastropoda > Aplysiida > Aplysiidae > Aplysia > Aplysia californica. The sequence continues at coordinate 1,704,461 of NW_004797343.1, forward strand.
GTGTTTTACAATCTACATTCTTACCCCAGCAGACCTGATAAGATTCGGAAAGAATCTCAACTTCCTTGGAAGCATACAGAACAAGCTGCCAGTTTACAGGCGCTCAAACACTAACATACTGACAGGTACTTACTCTGCCACCACTTTACTGGTGAGAAGTTCGTTACACAGGAAGGCCAAGAGCGCGGCTTTCTTTGTGGAGTTCAGGGCTTCCATGGGCTTGTCTCGGAGCCACTCAGACATCTACATGGATGAAACAACAACAATTTCTCTCAGTTAGAGATCAAAACATTACTTGTATATCTATCTTGTTGAGAGGGGAAGAAGGAGGACGAGGAGGAGGAGGAGGAGGAGGAGCAGGAGG
>NW_004797343.1:1705548-1709773 GCF_000002075.1 Aplysia californica
AGGGGGAGGGGGAGGAGGAGGAGGAGGAGGAGGAGGAGGAGGAGAACAACAACAACAACAACAACAACAAATGACTGCTCTCTACCTCCTTAGGGTTGGGCACCCCAACATCGTCCAGAGCAAAACGGAGCAGATGCATGACCAGAGACATAAACTCCTCCACGTCGTCCTCTGAGTCGTTCATCAGACCTCGCTCCAGGGACTCCATGGTTGGGATGGACGACTTGTCTATAGGAAAACAGATTTGAATGCATAAAATTTGAGACAGTTTTCAACCAGAGGATATCTGCAGAAAATCTTGTCTCTAAAATGAAGTTTTAACTCAAGATTTGTCTGCTGGAAATCTAATTTGTAAATACGAGGTCTTTGTTTTGGCAAGAGTTTTACAGCACTTGCAACACATTAGGTCATATAAGTGCTGAAGATTAGATGTGCTACAAGAGAGTAACAAAAACAAAAAAGAGAGAGAGATAAGCATGATAGATGTTTGGTACAAAATAGGAGCAAACCACACCAGAGCACCCACCGACCACCCACTGTCAATTTTCAACACGAGCATATCTGCTGAAAATTAAATTTTAGTCTCTCAGATGAAAGTTAAGTTAGTTTAACTAAAGACTTGTCTGCCATAAATCCAATTTGTAAATTAGGGCCTAGTCAGGTCAAAACCAAAGTGTTATTTGCAGGAAATCATGTCTCTAGGATGGAGTTTGAAGCAGTTTCAACTCAATAATAATTGCGTATCCTAATCCAGAAGAAAAACAAAGGGACCTCCCCTATTTTTTTAAGCAATTTCAACTCAATATTTGTGTATCTTAATCCAAAAGAAAAACCAAAGGACGGACCCCCCCCCCCCATTTTTTGAGTTAGGTTAACGTGTTCAGTTACAGGACACAACCAAGTAACCATCAGTCTATAACGACAGTATCCCCAATGTTACAGTCAGACATGTTTCATGAAAATGTGAACAATGACTACTAGACCACTGAAGCTCCTAAGGGTTCCTGATCCATCATAAAATGAGTGGAAGGGTGGGAGTGGAGAACAATCTTCCTGAGTTTTTAAATAAAAATACATTTAAAAAAACAGATTGGAACACGCACCAAGGTTGAGAGCCAGCCCAAAGTTGTTGAGAAACTCCACCACCATGAGACAGTCGGCGATGGGTCGGCCTGGAAGTCGCGTCTTCATGCGTGGATATTTTGGTAGAGGCTGTGACGCAGAGAGAAAAAGATATGAACATTTCATCATGTGGCACTGTATGGTACTGGAAGGAGGGGTGTTTTTTTAGTTTTAGTAAGAGTTTTACAGCACTTGCAACACAATAAGGTCATATAAGTGCCGAATATTAGAGGTGTTACAAGAGAGTAACAAAAACAAAATAGAAGGAGGGGAGATAAAGACGATAGACATTTGATAGGAAAGATGGAGCAAACCACACCAGAGCACCCGCCAACCACCCACAGGAGGGGTGTTTGAGTTAAGAGTAAAATGAAGCACATCAAGACAGTAACGGTCATTTAGTACTGGGAAAGAGCAAGATAGGCTGAAACATTAGTATTGGGGAAAAGGCAATATAGACAAGCATGAAGGAGAAACAGAAGGCAGAGTAGAAGGCAGAGTAGAAGGCAGAGTAGAAGGCATAGGAAAGTAAGTTTAGGGTTAAAGCACCATCTAGTCTAACAAGCCAGGACAAGAGAAACCCCTAAACATTCTGCTAAAAATGTTACTTTCTAATTCTCTTTACCACTGTATATCTTCTGAACTATGTATGTTATCCAATATTTCGCAACAGAAAAAGTAGAAGTATAACATCTCAACAACAACTTGTCGGTCTATACAGTTACATGTTTCCCTCAGCTTACCTTGGCTACTTTAAGCTCCATGTCATCCACAGGCTTCTTCAGTTCCATGGCGACTTCCATTTCCACACGTCGTTGTTGCTACACGAAGGAGAGAGAGCAATCGCAATCATTACAAGGGACACAGAAGTTGCAATCATTACAAGGGACAATGACAGAAATCACAATCATGACAAGGGACAAAAAAATCACAATCATTACAAGGGACACAGAAGTTGCAATCATTACAAGGGACACAGAAGTTGCAATCATTACAAGGGACAAAGAAGTAACAATCATCACAAGGGGCACAGAAATGGCAATCATTACAAGAGACACAAAAATGGCAATCATTTTAAGGGACAACACAATCAGAACAATGGCAGAGAAATCACAGCTCATTAAACACTTCTAAGATCAGAAACTGCACAAGGTTCAACACATTAAAAATTTACCATTCTCATTTCTTTCTGACGAATCTTTTCATTCAGTTTTTCTTCCCTCAGTCTCTCCTTGTTCTGTAAAAGAGAAAAATAACACGATTAAAGGGAAGCCAATGAATCGCCGTCATCATCATCATCATTATTATCATCTTCATCATTATACACCTCTTCCAACCTGGCTCTCGAACTGTCTCTGTTCTGGGCGACCACTATCTCCAGCCAGCTGTGCCCCCAAATGCCCCATGTAACATCTGCTCCCAGATCTCATTCCCAGGTCAATCTCCCATTCCTCTCTTCCCTTTCCCTTGGGGTATCCATCTTAGGCCTTGTCAAATCACATTGTATACATTTATATAGCATACCATGGTGTGCATGGAAATAACTATAAAACAAAAAAGGCAAAATCAATATCAAGATACTCTGAGTTGTATCCTTAACTCTTATCCTGCGTCTGTGCCCAGATGCGTATCTTATCAGCAACCGATTACGTCGGACGTGCCCGGCAGGCCGCCGGGGTCACTCAGTGTGTACTGTTGGTGTGCAGCGCGCGCGCCAGGAAACGTGCTCATTTGAAATATTTTGTACAGAAAAAAGGAAGTCTTGTTTCCTGACTATCCTTTCGAGCTCCTCATGTCTAAGTGGGTCAATTTCTTCTATAATTTCATTGGACGAACATCTAGAGCTATCAACTTGGCATGTTTTGAATGAGACGTATGCCTCGATTACGAACCAACGCAGGTGGTTCTAGAAGAAGGCCACAAACACACACAAACTCAAGCAGACTGACGCACACACACTTGACCTGCGTGAATGGGGATCCGACTCGGGACCCGAATGACACGTAAGAGGATGCGCGCTGCGCATGCGCTGAGCCAGGAGCTACACTGACTCGGGACCAGAACGCAGGCGAGGTGCCGAAATAGGCTTATCGGGCTACATAAACCCGGCTCCCGCAGGATGAGGGTTAAGAAAAAGATTACCCAAATTCACAGCACCACAATTTTTGGTACCACAATTTTTGGTACCACAATTTACTGTACCATACTGTACCACAATTTATTGCACCACACTGCCCCACAATTTACTGAGCCAAAATCTCTCTACTGTACCTGTTTCTCTTCTTGTTTTTTCCTTTGCTCCAGTGCCTTCACAAGCAACAAGTGTTGTCGACGTCTCTCTCGCTCCTAGGAAAAAAAAACAACCAATTTGACACAATCATAAATCAAGGATTACACAATCCCCTAAATGCTGTACTTTCATAAATAAATTAAACAGCAAAGAAACAGACTCTTTAAATATAGTAATAATTGAATATGCAGACAACAAAAAAATTATCTTCATGTTAACTTTGTGACATTACCTCAGTCCCCATCATTCTCTCCTTTGACTTTGCAAATACAGTTGACCAAGCTCTTACGAAAGATCACTCTCCCACTTGCTATTTTTTTTTCTATATTATTATGAGACAGTCTGAGATATCCACCTGTCTAAGACAACCACTTTTCTCCTCAACAATGGGTGATTGTTTCTGACAAATTCCTATGTAAGCGAACATGCAGACAATGAAAACAAAATTAATTTCATGTCGAATTTGTCATGTTGTCTAAACATCCATTCTACTCTCCTCTTAATTTGCAAATAAAATACAAAACCCGACACAATATATCTTAATAGTGGTAACAAAATAATCTTTCCAGTTTTTCTTTTAACTCTTTAAACACCATCGGATGCTGGGAGGGTCCGCCGGTAATAACCCTGTTCCGTAACAGACACTGGAAGTGTCCAATACAGACAACAGTTTCGTTTCATTTAGTGCTAGACAGAAGTTGCAATCATTACAAGGGACACAGAAGTTGCAATCATTACAAGGGACACAGAAGTTGCAATCATTACAAGGGACAAAGAAGTAACAATCATCACAAGGGGCACAGAAATGGCAAT
>NW_004797343.1:1709873-1725424 GCF_000002075.1 Aplysia californica
CCGCCGGTAATAACCCTGTTCCGTAACAGACACTGGAAGTGTCCAATACAGACAACAGTTTCGTTTCATTTAGTGCTAGCTTTAGCTTGTTTTTCTGAATAAATTCAGATCCAAGTTTCTTAGTAATCACCTAAGCTTTTGTTTTAGTTATTTAAAAGTAGGGGGGGAGCTTTTGGGGTTATAATGAGACAACAGAGCACAAGGTTTAGGTGACTAGAAAAAAACTCCAGGAAACCGTGGAAAAAACTCAGGGTTTAAGAGTTAAATGTGATTGCACTACCCTAAATTATAATAAAGACATAAAGTTAAAAGGAGGTAACAAAAGACAATATATATGACAGACAGATGCAATCAGGCATGTAGGCGGACAGACAGACTAGCACACAGACAAACAGGCAGACAGGCTGAAGGACGAAAAGATAGACCAACAGGCAGACATAGAAACAAAGTAGAAAGGAAACAAAGCAAAAGACAAAAGATTTTTGTACACAATAGAAACACCGAAAATAGTCACCTGTTCCTTCATCATTATCAGTTGCTGTCTTTTCATCTCCCTTTCCTGTTAGGAGGAAAAAGCAAAACTTTTGTGGGTGGTAGGCAGGTGCTCAGGTGAGATCTGCTTCTTCTTTCCGATCAAACATCTATCATCTTTACCTTTCCCTCTTTACTTTGTTTGATATTCTCTAATCTTCAACACTTATATGACCTACTTGCGTTGAAAAAGTCATGAAACTCTTATCAAAGCTAAAACAAAACTTAGAGCAACTTTTTTATCCAACAAACTACCACTCACAACTGCTGTATTTCTCACAAACAAAAAGGGCATACCATTAGCTCAGTACCATTTGCTCAGTACCATTAGCTCAGTATCATGCTGGACAACTGAGCAGACGACCCCCAATTCGAATCTTCAACATGGCGTTCTGAATCTTAAGTTGTTTTGGTGGCTCTGTGATATCGGAGATGGACGCAAGTTTTAGAAACCCACTTAGATTCCACTTACTGACCCTAAAGCAAGAAAAATTAGAAAGTTCACTCTTCTAGAGACAGCAGCAATGACATTGTATGACTACTATTCGACATCACAACACAGACAGACAGACAGAACCAGCAACACCCCCTGGGGCGGTGCTTCTGACTGAAGTGTCTTTAGGCCATTCCCAATGGGGGGGGGGACATTAACCATGTTCTTATGCACAGTAGAATTGTAATTGTAAATGGGCTGATTCAACAATGTCATGCTCATAACTGTGCCTGAACTGCAACAGGGAATTGCTGCTTTTTCTTTCCTAATCCTTACTATCATAATTTTCCTCTTCTTCTAATGTATGTTTGTCACACTCATGTGACCCACTATTTCCGGGGTGCCTAGATAGTCGAAGCAGACTTTGTGCTGTTGAAGCTAGACAGGTGAGCAGAGAAAGTCTCATTCCCTGTGAGGACTTCTCAGTTGACATCCACCCCTTGGCGCTCATATGACCTTAGGCAATTGCCAGCGCTGTAAAACCTCTAATAAAACTAAACTAGCTAGAGAACCAGCAAGTCACAACGACATCGCTAGAAAGATTCTCACCTTGTTTCTTTTCAGGGCATCCTGAATCCTCAACTCTTCCAGTTCTTGCTGACGACGATTTCTAGCCTTTGAGAGAAAAATGAGAATAAAAATATAACCTAATCTAAAAGTATTTTCATGTTATATTGTATCTTTTTTTACAAATGAGCTCTCTTTTTACACTTTACACTGAACTCTACTCTTACTTGAAAATCTATGAGTGTTACTATTCCATTACTTTTCATGTTATTTTTTAAATTTTTTGTAGAATTCTCTTTTTTTGGTGCCATTTCTTCTCTCTCTCTCCTCTCCCTTCCTTATTTACTTTTAGGGTCCCTCCCTCCATCCCTCTCTCTCTCCCTCTCTCTCTCTCCCTCTCTCTCTCTCTCCCCTCTCTCTCTCTCTCTCTCTCTCTCTCTCTCTCTCTCTCTCTCTCTCTCTCTCTCTCTCTCTCTCTCTCTCTCTCTCTCTCTCTCTCTCTCTCTCTCTCTCTCTCTCTCTCTCTCCCTCTCTCTACCTCTATAATCTGTTGAGCTCTCATCTCCCTTTCCCTCCTAATCTGCTCCTGTATGCGCATCTTCTCCTGTTGTTTCATGATCTTGTGATGCTCCTTCTCCTTCCTCTTCTCCAACACTGCAAGCAAAAACAAAACAACACGCACATCAATAAAATTGATTTGCTTGAGGAAAATAAATGGATTAACACAAAAATAGTCATTCATGTTTTCATAAGAGTATTATGGTACTTGCAACACAGATAGGTCATACAAGTGACCAAGATCAAAGGTGGCACATTAACACAATGTGTCTGTTAGAGTTTTACGGCGCTTGCAACACAAATAGGTCCTGTAAGTGCCAAAGATTAGAAGGGTTATTAGAGTATAACAAGCAAAGACAAGAAGGAGAGACAAGGACGATACATGTTTGATAGAATAGAAAGAGAGTGCGGCTAATATTTTTTAAAGCGTTTTAATGCTTACTTATTTACAAATTATTACAAAGATTATATGAAGACAAGTTATAGTTCCCTGGGGGTATGTTGATGGCTTCCTTAAAATTTGGCCAAAGTCTGACTTATGCCTAAAGGTTAACAGGATGAAGACGATAATTTTGAGTAACAGGGTTATTACTGCTCTTATAGATACTGTACACTGATTAAGAGGCGGATCCTCTGAATTTATCGTCTGCCTTTAACAGGACCGTACAAAGCCAGAGCAGAAAACTGAAAACTCCCAAAAAGGCCAAATTAGAGACCGGTAGACAAACAGAAAGAGAGAGACTGGCAGGAAGACAAAGAAACAGGTGACAGATTGTATATTGCAGACATACACAGGGACATGCATTAAGGAGGTAGACAAATCCAGAGAAAAATGTTTTCGGGGAGCTTAAGAACTGTTTGGTTATTTTAGCTTAAATTTGCTTGATTCAGTTTTCATAAGGGATTTACAGCACTTGCAACAAAAATAGGTCGTATAAGTGCTGAAGATTACAGGTGTTACAAGAGAGTAACATACATAGAAAAGGAGGACGAGAGATAAGGACAATAGATGCTTGAAGGAGAAAGAAGGAGTAAACCACACCTGAGCACCTGCTAACCACCCATTTTTAGAACTGCGTATTAGAAACAATACACAAACAGAGTGAAGAGAGAGAGAGAGAGAGAACGTGTAAATGAAAGCTTAACCAGTTGACGTACAAGTGAGGGTGGTCAGTGAGAAGACAATATGCAAGCCTGCTGTAGTGTGAGCCCTCTCATGCATGGGTTTGCATGCATGTGTGCGAGAGCTTGACTAGAAAGCGACAAACCGTTGAGGCATAACTGTTTTCTACTTCCATGAAGTAGGTATGAAGTTGTTAAGAATTAATAAGAACCTCGTAGTCACCTCCCTCTACTGTGATCAAATCACTTCAACAGATCATAATTTTTCGGTAAAACTTGTTTTCAGCAATAGTTCATACAGTCGAACCTGCTCTAACAGCCACCTGTCTAAAATAATCACTTGTACAAACGACCACTAATACTATAATGAAACGGTTCGAGACATCCACCTATCTAAGACAACTACTTTTCTCCTCGTCAATGGCTGACCATCTTGGACAATTTCCACTGTGCTTTATATACAAATATAAAAACAAAGTTTTTCATGCCAGATGTTGGGTAAAACAAAAATTAACTGTGCAGTTAACAACAAAATCATTAATCAAAAAATACCCTGGGATGACCTAGAAAGAAAAGATGAAACAAACAACAACTTGCTTCCAGCCCACAGCTCAGAATCACCCACACAAAACAATGTTAGGAGTATAGAAGCGAAGAGTTAAACAACATCAAACAAATGCACGTAAGAAAAACACCAAAATAAAGCAGCACACGCTCTCTTCAAACTTGGCTTCACACTCCTCTAAACATGCCAGAGATTGAGAAATAGCAGCATGAGACTACGTTCAGCAACTTTTATTTCTGATTCATGTTTAAAAAATCGACGAACTATGGGAATATATGTATATACATAATGAGGGGAATATGACTGGAAACACTGATAGTTCTTTCATTATATATATATATATATAGAAAAAGTCAACAATTTAAGGACACTAACTTCGGATGCAGGGTGCAAAAATTCCACAGGAATATTCATGCAAACCTTTTGCTTCTCTTTCTTTCTTTTCCATCTCTTTCAGCTGCTGTCGCTCCAATCGTTTCTCAAATCGGATCTCCGCTGCCCGACGCGACATTTCTGCAAGTTTAGTGGTAGGCTCATATAAGGAGGTTTAAAGAATTTCGCTATACAGGTCAGAAAATATTTCTCAGACACAAGAGTGCACAAGCTTTCTGATGAAAGGCAAAACGCACCAAAAGATGTTCCCAGAAGTCTTTGCTGAATAAAATCATCACATTCCCTTGTGGAATTTCTTTTCTTTTTAAAACCCAAAAAGCTTGAGCACTCTCCAGTTTTGATATATTATCAACGAGCTTCACGCAGCAGTTCTTTCCTTTCTTTTTTCTTTTGTATCTCAATTTAATTCCCTATCACTCAGTCAGCCCATTTGTGAAGATTAGAACATTCGAACACAAAGAAAATACTTTGGGTGTTTCAAAAAAGAAAAAACAAAACCAAAAAAAAACAAAGCGGCAAAAACGGATAAAGAAACCAAAAAATTTTCAACAGCAATCTGGACACCATAGAAACATTACTGAAGAGTCAAGACCTCCATATATACCATCCACCTCCGATAGAACCAAGCCACATAGGTGGAGAGCCTTAAAAACTCCCCAAAGACAAGCCAAGCTCACAACATCCCCTTGCGCTTTAAAACCAGGGCCATATGCTCGGAAGTCCAGTATGATACAAACTGAACTAATGGCAGGCCTCTTGAGATGCTCTTGTAAAATGCTAGCACAGAACTAAATCAAGACTGCAACACGGCACTGTGGCAGAGAGATTGGAAACTAGACCAACCCTTGATACACTCGCACATATCTGGCGGAAACACAAAACAGTAAATAATGGGAAAGAAAACGTTCTCAGTTTTAACTACTAGAGTATTTCCGAACTACTGAAATCTACTTTGAATTACTGAAGTTAATTACAGAAGTCAGAGAACTGCCTACAGGAAGAGAAAGAAAATCTCTTCCTAAACTCTGAGAAGAAATCAAACTAAAAGTTCAATATAAATCGCTTATTTGTATATTATCTATATCAGTCCGAAACACATATAAACTGAGAACCTACAAACTATTTCTTAAACAAGAGCAAGTCCAAACTATCAACAAAACAAGGAGGAGAAAAACTACAGAGAGCAAAACCACAAAAGAACAACTAAATCATACAAACAAAAACAAGAAATAGAGAAACAAACACTTCATTGCTGGAGAAAAGAGGAATGATGACGTGTTGGATACACAAAAGAATTTAATGAATGATGACGAAGCCGATGATGATGATGGTAGTAATGATGGTGATAAGAAATAAGGGTCGGGGGGGGGGGAGAGAATTCTAACCCTCCAAAAAACATTTTTTAAAAACAAGGTGAAAAAGTAAACAGAGTGTCAATGCAGTAACTGTCAATGCTCGGAAAAACTGGTAGCTCAAACTGGTACGCCTATAAAACCACTATACGTCAGAGTCAGAGAGCTAAGCACATGCTTGTTAAAAATGCAGCGAACTTAAACGTCAGACCAAAATTTCAAAGCAGCAAAAACAATTAATTCATTTATCTCAAACGCATCAACTTTATCCTAGTAATGTTTCAAAGCTTCTATGCGGGTCAGAGATTTTGTGCACTATTAAACGTTAGTCAATCAAGTCAGCTAAATCCATTTACAATTACGTGTAGAACAAATCAGTAAATGATAACAATTTCGGTGAGTATTTTGCCCTATTAAATCAATCTATTTAGTTATTTTAACATCAAAATAAATAACCAGAACCAATGTGCCACAAAGATGCAAAAGTTCCTTTTAAAAGTAAAGACTTGTTGTTGTCCGTGACAATTTCACAGGGGAAGATCAATTAGTTCTTTTTTTTCCCGTTGTGTATGCCCTTTTCTCACCTTATCCTCCTCCGCCCCCATTGTGCACCTCCATACCACCAGCCTTTCTCATCCTCACCCACGTGCAGACCTGCCAACGCTTCCATGACCAAAAATAGGAGTTTTCTTGAATTCCTCAAATTAAGTCACACAAATGTTGCAAATAACTACAAATAAACCCATGTATTTTCACGTCATTTACAATCAGTTGCATACGACAGATGGAAAAGAAATTTAAGAAAAAAATTTTATGCGAATTTGATCAAGGTTCTTCAACATGCAAAAAGAAACCGGTGACCTCTGATTTTATCGGAGTACTTGGCAGGCCTGCATTTCCTCTTTGTCCATCAACTCTCCCTCCCTCCCTCCCTGCATCTCCTTCAGCAGCTTGTGTCCGGCCCACTCACCCTGGAGCTCCATGCGACGTTTCAGCTTGTTCTCCATAATCTGCCGTGCCAGCGCCTGTTCTCTGGCGGCCTTCTCCCGCTTCTTCCGCGCCAGTAGCTGCATACGAGCCCTTTTACCGCGCGACATCTCAATCCTCTCGATCACTTCGGTGTCGGTCAGAGGCACAGGTGTGGACTGAGAAGACATGAATGTTGAATGAGCAATGGATCAAAACTATTGGGCAACAGACCAAAAACTATTGGGAACCCTCCAAACCCTCCCACCCTAATCTCCGGAATGTTCACTTGTAAGAGGTGACAAAAATGGCTCAAGAACAACCTTTTCAAGATTTTTAAACAGAGAAGACAGAATTAAAATTGGTCATGAGTTCTTTAAGACATTCATATCCAGGTTTTGGTTATTAGGAAAAGTACAATACATTGGACATCTTGCGCTCACTAGAAAAATAGATGGCTACCAAGGCAGGGGGAGACCCAGTGCAACTTACTTGGAAAACCTGAACAGATGGGTGATGGGGTAATGCAGGTTTGTATAAAGCATCCCAATAAAGAAATGATTGGAGAACCATGATCAATGGGTTTCGTATCTGGTACATTATAATGACCATGCATTTTAGAAGTGCAAATCAGCGCACTAAATTACAAAAGTCCAAAAGATAAATGAGTAAGCAGTTACCCCTTGTCCTTGCCGCACTTCGTAGAAATGACCAACATTGACTTTGGTGTTGAAAGAGAAGTTCTCCCTCCCCAAATCAGAGTTGGGATGGCGTTCGAGGTACTGGAAGAAATACAAAGATAAATGTTAGGATGATCTTCTCGCTATGGAAAGAAATACAAAGATAAATGTTGTCAAGTTAGCCACTTTTTATTCAATACAATACTGAATTATTCTCACATTCTTGGAGCCATTTTTTTTCAAAATCCCCCACCACCAGATTCCAACTAACTCTTTGATGAAGAATAATTCTCCGCTTTACAGCTCCTACATTCGACTCAAAAGATGACAGGAAATTTACTACCAACTGAAGAAAAGAAATCTCTTCTATGAATAAACTAAGAAACATGCGTTAATTCAACCAAGTCCTCAGAAAGATAGCAGATAACACTATAAATATTTTCCTATTTATTTGAAAGCTAGACTTGTATCATTACCATGCAGTAATTCTGTCTGAAAGCATACTTGTACTTACATAGCCATGTTACATCTAATTTTTGGCACCCCAAACTTTACTTTACTTTACTTTTCCGATCCAACGGCCATTTGGGTTCTAGCCCTTCGGTCGGTCGATATGGCAAAGAATTTGCAGGTTTTAATCAGCTGTGCTTTGTCGCTGTATATGGCACCCCAAACAAAAAACACAATTGCCTTGTCTCTTTCTTCTCTTACTTTCATTAATCTTACCTCATCTAGTTATGTCTATTCTTTGGCACCCCTAACACAATTGCCTTGTCTCTTTCCTCTCTTATTTTCTTTCATTTTATCTCATCTTGTTACATACATTCTTTTCCTATCCTGTATTTGTTTTTTCAATAATAATAATTAATAATAACAAATAATAGTAAAGATAATAATTTGTATTGCACATATGCACGCCCTACAGCATGCTCTATGCACTTTACAATTATTATAGCCCCCATCAGACCCTGGAACACTCAAAAATATTCTTTGCTGCCAGGGAAGCACACAGTGCAAGCTGCGGATTGCACATGCTCAAACACTAACAAACAGGTCTTGTCTCATCTTCCCTTTGAAAAGAGAAGGAAAAAAAAACTTGACCTACCCTCATGACATCAGGGATGGTCTTCATCTTCTTGCCGCATGGTGCAAAGTAAAGCACTTCTCCCACAATGCCTCTGCGCCCCATGCCGTTAATAATGGTTTGCCTGTTCCAGCCGTGCTCCAGGGGAATGGTCAGTTCTCTCTCGTCCATCTGGACACAGCGCTTCTTGTTGGGGGAACCTGGTAAGGGTCATTCAGAGAGGTCAAATCTCAACACAGGTTAAGATAATTAAAAGACAGGTCCAACATGGACACATGTCAGGGATATTTCAAGATATGTCCCAAAACTATCTAAAAACCAGACTCTACTCATGTGGACACTTTTTGAGAATAGGTTTTACGTTATAAAACAGACCAAGTACTCCCTTCCGTACCCTTCACACACTCTTCAAACAGACCTGCTACAAGAGATCTCTCCAACTGACTTCCGGACTTCATTAACAATTTTAAGTCTGTGAGGAGAAATACTAGGACATCATGGAAACATAGAAAAGGATGCCCAGGACAGGCTTCGCTGGAGTAATGCTGTTGATGGCCTGTGCTACACTGGGAGTTAAAAAGGGCAAGAGATTCTCAGACCGGCTAAAACATATTAAATAAAGTTGCACATACTGGTTGGCAGCTATTAAAACGTTTGCTATTTCCACCCGACAACCGACTGAGATTTCTTTACCTTCGTCTGTGCTGCCCTCCGCTCCTCTCTTGCCACTCTCCGGGGACGAGCGCCCGGACTCCGAACCTGGGAAGAACGAAAAAATTAAGAAATAAAGAACCACCACATTGCACCTTGACTGCAGACACGTTTTCATAACAAAAGCTTTTCTACAGACCTGGAAAGCAGCTTTTCATTTACACTCCACAAGATTGATCAGTACTTTTAAGGAACATAAAATCACTTTTATTGAGATGGTCTAAGGGAGCCTTCAAAGAGGAATGGATACGAATTATTGAGAGGAAGTGAAATATCTACTGGTTTTCAAGTATAGTTCTGCTTGGTTATGAAAACTGCAACACATGAGTAGCACAAAAAAAAAGATAATTGTTGTAGATGGCAGGCAAAATATCTTGATGCTAGACCTTTAAAAGGTGAGGAAATACAGATTTTTGGCTTCTGTACCTGATTGGCTGTCGTGATCCATGTTCTCGCTTGCAGAGCTGTTGCCAATTCTGGAATCCTCCGTCTCTGACGGGGCCTGAGACTTGGAAGAGTCATATGACTCGTCCACCAAGCTAGACATGCTCTGAAGACGTAAAATATAAGACACTGTGTGATAAAACAAGATGAGACAAGGTGTATGATAAAACAAATTGTTTGTTTTGGTAGAGGTTTTACGGCGCTCGCAACTGCATAAGGTCATATGAGCACCAAGGGGTGAATGTCAACAGAGAAGTCCTTACAGGGAATCAGACTTACTCTGCTCACCTCTCTAGCTTCAACAGCACAAAGTCTGCTTCGACTATCAAGGTACCCCGGAAATAGCGGGTCACAAAAGTGTGACAAACATACAAAAGAAGTAGAGGAAAATGACGATAGTAAGGACTAGGAAAGAAAAAGCAGCAGTTCCCTGTTGTAGTTCAGGCACAGTTATGAGCATGACATTCATAAATAAGCCCATTTACAATTCTACCGTGCATTAGAACGAGAAATTTCCCCCCTTTGGGAAGGACCTAAAGACCCTTCAGTCAGTGGCACTGCCTCAGGGGGTATAAAACAAATAAGATGAGATATGACAAGATAAAACAAAATGAGACCAGGCATGATAAACAGAACGAGACACAACATGATAAAACAAGATGAAATAAGACATATGAGACTCGACAAAATAAACCAAGATAAAAAATCAAACAATACAAAAGAAGACATTAGAGAAACCAAGATGAGACATGTCAAAATCAGACACCAACACAGACACTGACACTAAATGATAAAACAAGATGAGATAAGACACAAATAAACAAGATGGCCCATGACAAGATAAAATGCCTACACAGATTCCTATACTAACCTCTTCCCCTAAAGAATATCTCTTCTTCAGTTTTGACAACTGTTCTTCCTGTTTCAAGAGTTCAGCCTCAAGACGATCTTTTTCAGAAATTTTCTGCAAGTAAACAAACAAAAATTGTACAGGTTAAAGCAGGAATACAACTTTCGGAATAAAATGTTATCGAATAACTAAAAGAATATCCAAATCACAGAAAAGAAAAGAAAAGAAGGAGGCAGGAAAAACAGTGAATAATATATTAATTTGGGGGGGGGGGCGCAGGAGGGCAGACTCAGAGAGAGAGAGAAAGAGAAACCAAAAGAATAAGTGAGATAGTGGGAGGAGGAGGAGAGAAAAGGTGAAAGAAAGTGAAAGAAAGAGATAGAGGAGAGAGAGCTAGAGAAGGAGAAAGAGAGTAAGGGAGAACGAGTGAGAGTGAGGGAGAGAAAGGGAGAGAAAGGGAGAGTGGGAAGGGAAGGGAGAGGGAGGATGAAAACTCAGAAGAACCTTTAAAAAATCTGTCAACTTTTTCTTTAAAACATTTACGCATACAAACCTCAGATTCCCTGGATTTTAGATCTAATGGAACATTTCCGCTATCCTGAGACCTCTTGGCACCATGCTGCTCTGACGATCTCTCTTCTCTCCCAGACTTTCCTTCTCCCAGGCTTCCATCATCTAAACTTGAGTCCATCCAATCAGTGTGCTTAAATCCGTGCTTGGAAAGTAGTGCAGCCATGCTCTCTTGCATTCCCACACGTCGACGGATGCTCTCTGCAATTCTCTTTTTCCTTCCATCATCCATGAAATGGGACGGATCGTTCTGAGAGGTAGAAGATTAACAATTAAAAACACAAAATTATGAAGGCATAACTAAAGAATTATCCTCAAAAAAGAGTTCACAATCACTCTGGGGGGTAAAAGTGAAATGCCTTTAGCCTATTTTGATAACAAACTTGGAAAGTCTAATTCAAAAACACAAAAACCTGAAGGAAAAAAAAAAGATATATTCTAATACAACAATGCTACAAATTTATTTGTCAAAACAGACATCAGAAAACCAGAGCCTTACCGAGAGTCTATCGGGGTCCGAGTGCGTGACCAAGTCCAACACATGAGGAAACAAATCAGAATGATTGTCCGTCTCAGAACCCTTGGAGGACGCCCCCAACTCTTTCAGCTTGCTTGAGCCTGAACTCCCGGCCTTCTGAAAATGGAACAGTAATGATATCAAAATGAATTTTAAAAATAATAAAATTTTTCTAGTTGCAACAACAACCTAAAATTTCACTACTTTACTTTACTTTTCCGATCCAGCGGCGATTTGGGTTCTAGCCCTTCGGTCTGTTATATGGCAAAGAATTTGCAGGTTTTAATCAGCTGTGCAAAATTTCACTACTACTAGACAATGCTTTACATTCTCAAAATCAAGGATTAAGAAACAAACATTTATGAAAATTTTCAATCATTTTTTTTTTTTTTTAAACAAATAATTTCACACTCAAAAACAATTCTTCGGTCACCAGACCAAAGATTCTTTTTCAAATTTCCTTCAGTTTGTCTCCCTTCAATTACCCTGAAAAACCTACTGCTCAGTGTAAGACTCCGTCAAACGTCACTTTTCAAAATGGGGTATGGCAGAACTACACCGATATGTCTTCTGATTTTCTTTCAAAAGTGTAGTAGTAACCATACTTGGTTTTCAGCTTATGATACCAGATACAGTTGAACCTGCTCTAATAGCGAAGAGTCCTGTACAAACGACCACTTCCCACCCAGCATTTTTCATATATTATAATCACACAATCCAAGACAAGCACTTGTACAACACAACTATTTTTCTCCCCAACAAGGGGTGGCCATCTCAAGCAATTTCAACTGTATTTTAAAAATTGTAATTTTAAAGAAAAATCACTCACATCTTTTGACTTCTTATCTCCCTTGAAACTGTTTGATGTGGCTGCACGAGAGGATGATTGGGCTGACGACGACGATGATTTCGACTTAGACGACGTTTGCAGTGGCGGCTTGGACGACAGAGACGGAGATGAGGACGAAGACGCTGGGGAGAGCAGCTGCCCCGGTTCAAGTCCCAGACTAGAGGCCACAACTGCCGACGGGGAAGCAGAAGAAGCCGCAGCCGCAGCCGCAGCTGCAGCAGACGCGGCCAGGAATGGCGAGGGGATGGCCAGGTCGGGCCGGTGTAGGAACAGAGACTGAGACAGGTAGGCCAACTCTGGCGACATGTGGTACGGGGTGATCATTGCACTGGGGTCAAAAGGGAAGCCGGGCACTTCCGGGACGGCTGAGGATGATGACGATGATGAGGCCGATGGCTTCTCCCCTGATTTTTTCCTGCCATCCGAAGAGGCAGATGAGGATGAGGACAAATGAGCAGTGGGTATGGACAACGAAGCCGCCGCAGAGTATGAAGACGTTGATGGTGATGATAACGATGACGACCGTTGGTGAGCATGGGGTATATTGTTGCTGTTGCTGCTGCTACCACCACCACTGCTACTGCTTCGTTTCTCAGCGTTACTCGACGACTTCCGAGACCTTCTAGAAGATGAAGACAGCTTGGCAGTTTCTGCACTTGGGGCGGCTGGGGGGTGGAACGGATAAGCCGCTCCATTCATGGCCCATCCGGGGAAGTAAGGAGGTATGCTTGCTGCAGCGAGGGGGGAAGGAGATGAGGATAATGAAGACTTTGATAATGACTGCCTGTGTGCTGAGGACGATGATGGTAATGATGAAGCTGATGTCGCTGTGGCTGATGAGTGGGATGATCTTGATGAGGATGTCTTCCCTCCTTTACTTGCTGCTGCTGACGACGAGGAGGGCGAGGAGGCCGGAGGGGGTGGGGAGCCCAGTTCACTGGGATGGGTTGGAAGGCCATAGAAGGAAGCTGTTGAAATGGAAACAAGAGGAGGTCAAAGATCTTCATATTATAAAAATCAATTCAAATTACTATTTGTTTGCACTGATACTGAATTGTAGACGAGTATGCAGTCACTAAGGAAACAACTTCTTGTACGTGCCCCAAGATAAATAATTGTATGATTATAACACAATGGCTCAGGTTAATTATTTAGTTGTTGTTATTGCTGTTTTGAGAAAAGTTATAAAACCAGTGCTCACTGAAGTTAAAGTTATGACTTGTGTAAATGTGAAAATGTCTAAATATTTTTTACAAGAGGTACTCATAGTGCTATACAGAGGTTACAAAACAAGTAAAAGGCATTCTTACAATAACAATGATTACAAAACTGGAGAGAGAAAAAATTGATAATTGTGTCATGGCCACGACGGCTACACAATCACACCCTGACATGGCGGAGGAGGAGGAAGAGGAGGAAGGGGAGAGGAGAGGGAGACACAAGGTAGATGGTTCACCACAACACCCAGTTGATCACAAGTTCAATCTTAAGACAAAGTCTGTCTTCAGGAAACTTTTCTATAAGAATTCTACTATGTACAACCAATACACAACGTTCTGTTTTATTAACTTGCAAGGAAGATCCAGCTCATAATTTTTTTTTTGTTTGAGTAAAGAGAGGCATATTGACACAACAGCCATTTAGTGCAGAGAAAAAGCAAGAAGGACAGACAGAAACAACAGAGGGAATGAATGAAAAGAAGAAGAAGGAGGACCTACCAGTGGCACCCTCCAACCACCCAAAGATCAAGCTCAGGTGACCAAAAACAAAACAAAAAAGAAGCGATGATGAACAGTACACAGACCTCATAAGCATGTAGCCCACAGTAGCTACACCAACAAATAGATGCGTAACTGTAAAAATTCACACATGAATTCGTCTCCCCTTACATAAGTGCGTATAGACACCATAAATAACTTCAATGGGACACACCATCAACACATCTCATGCTGTCTATCACATCTCCACAGTACACAACGACCTCACAATGACACCATAAGAACTCCACCAAGAAAACTTTTCATGCATTAAAAATTCAAAGACCACTTCACAAGACACAACACTGATGTTTGCTCAAGCTTCCAGAGTTGTTTTTAAAATTCCTTCATGGTTTGAACTGTCTCTTATTTATAGGACACCCTCTATCACCCCCCCCCCCCAAAAAAAAAAATTTTTTTTGTTTAATATGCCGTTCCATACGGCAGTGTTTTTCTACACTACAGGTCTTAGTGAATATTTATTCATAAAAGAAAAGTGTGTTTATATAAAATATTGCTCAGATATAAAATTCTAATGTTCCAATGTCATCTAGAAAGCGTTCGTCTATTCAATGTAGCACTTTCTTCTGTGTGGAAAAGTTTATCTTGTAAAACAACTACATTCATAATTACCAATTTCTGACCTTGTACTTAAAGTCAAGCTACCTTGAAACACCCTTCACAAGAAAAACAAAAGTGTGACAAAGTACTCATGAGCATGCAACACGATCGATCAACCATGATACAAACAAAATGAACTGCACAAGCAAGTCGGCAGTCAGTGACTCCACGTACAGACACTACTTTACGAATTTCGTCGGTGTCCGAATTTAACCGAGTATCCATCAAATTAGGTTAAACACTTTCAGGGAGAAAGAAATGTAATTCTTTTCTATCATCTTCTGGAAAGGCTCAAAATGTTGTGTAGAGTACTCTTTGTACTTATTTATAGTATCTTTTTTTTTCTTTCCAATATATGTTTTCACGTCCCCATCGACACAATTTAGATAATTTAAGAGCAATCAGGGTCGACATGGATATATTCCTGCACATAGACTTAGCGAGATACTTGATAAAAATTCTCCTCCTCATCCAAGAATCAAACTCAGGAATTCTGCATGCCACAGAGAAGCGTCTTACCGCTACACAACAGACGCCAGTACAGTATCATCAACTGCAATCACTTTTGGTGAGAAAATAGTTTGACAAAAAACAAAAGGCCTAATTAATTTTTGATGATAAAATAGTTTGGGCAAACAAAGTATTTGGCTTAATTTGCTTTTGGTGATTACATAGTTTAAGAAAAAACAAAAGTATTTGACCTAATTTGCTTTAGGTGATAACATAATTTGAGAAAAAACAAAAGTGTTTGGCTTAATTTGTTTTTGGTGATAACATAATTTGAGGGGGAAAAAACAAAAATGTTTGGCTTAATTTGGCGGATACACACAGTTAAAGAATCTGACACCGAAATTTTGCTTCAGTTTGAGGACACAGGAGCCTCACAGAGTTATGGAGTCTAAACTTACGTGGCGATGTTGTTGGATCTGAATGTGGGCATTTAGAGAAAGATGATGGCGTCAGTTACTATAGTTGGGGGG
>NW_004797343.1:1726496-1728570 GCF_000002075.1 Aplysia californica
GCGACTTTTTTAATATGACTAACTGTGCACTCGGGTTTCTCTTTCTTATTAGATCTTTTCGAACACTTCACGAGAAATAAAAATACCAAACCTAAAAAGTACAAAAAACTAAGCTTATACCACACAATACAGAGTTGGCGAATAAAGGGGATTTGCCATTTCTGGAAAAATAAATTAAAAAAGGGAAGTAAAAGACGTCTATGCGCACAAAAAATAAAAAAATAAAAACAACTGCTCTACGAACCAGCGTTCTGGGAAACAAAAAAAGAACTACGCCATAGACTAAGTCTATTAATAAAAACAAATCTTTGAGCAACGTCAGGAGAGACTTTGGGTGAGGGGTGCCACCTACAAATCATAGCCACATACTACAGCTAGACCGCGCACTGTCATGGACGGCCATGGCAATCCATTCTCTTTTGTACGTTTCCTTCGAAGCTTGGGCACTACGGACCACGCCTACCATCACGGCCTAATGAAAGGCAAAAACAAGTCTCGCTATTGCCGAGGGCGAGCAACACCTCCCCCCTGGCTTTGAAGGTATCTTAGATCTTAAATAGCTTAGCTCCTAGCCCTTCATTTGGCTCAAATTGAGTCACATGGTGCACCCCATAGTGAATCGGAAATACGATAGCGAGGATAGTCTAGGATATTGTAATATAAGTCTAAGATAAGTACTTTTCAAGTTTTACTCGAGAGGTTATTGAATTATTTTGACTGAGAACTACTGGACCCGGAACATTTCCAAATATTTGACTGTCAAAACCATCCGGTCATCCAGATTTTTTAAAAAGGTATAGCTTTCTGGTTTCACCGCATTCAGATAATTGATTCGTTAACTTACGCATGCTAGTAAGGTTTCTTTCTCATTAAATCACCGTAGTAGAAAGAAAAACACGTCATCATTCAAAATCAATTAATAAAATCCAGAAATATCCTGATAAGTGGGTGGCGTTGGTAGCCTAGTGGCCAGGCTACCGGACTCGTATTCGTGAGATTGCGGGTTCGGAGGTTCGAGCCTCAGCTCGGTCCGACGTTGTGTCCTTGGGAAAGGCACTTTACACGAATTTCCAATTTGGCTCGGTCCTTTCGGAGATGGACGTTAAACTCGGAGGCCCCGCCTCTTAAATAACCTAATAGTGTTGATAGGGGCGTTAAATCTACACCATTTCACATAATTTTTCCTGATAAGTGGCACCCGCCACCTCCCAAAGACACCTGCACAGCTCCATAAAAGTAAAGTATAGTTCCCCCCTTTCGTTGAACTGCTTGATCTAGTGCGCAACATTTAGGGGTCACCGTGGGGTGAGAGAAGGGGGGGGTGGTCACAGTGAGGCTGTTAGCTATGGCTTGCAGGAACAGAAAACAGCGAGTAACGATCGTCGTGATGCGCACAGGCATATGAGTTGGGGGTTATACTTTACTTTTACCCACTTTTCTGACTGGGAGCAATTTCACATAGCTGCCAACGTTTAAAAACCGCGGGGGCTCAGGATAGTGAACACTGGCTTAGAAAGCGCCCCCCTCATATTCAATCTTTTCTTCCACACACTTTTTTTATACAATAAAGAAATTCAAAAGCAAAATGTTTCTCTAACTGACTAACTGGCCTTCATTTTCATCTTCGCGAATCTGGTCTCAAAAGTTCCTATTTTTTCCTTCATTATCGACACATGCATAAGGAGCAATACAAGAAAATGGAGTATACATATTTTTCGGGACCGTATGGGCCACATTTGGCACATGAAATTAAAATGAAGATACAATGCGACAATAGTTAACCTTGGTGGACCTTAAGTCAATGTTCTCTATCAGAATAGATCTTGCTGTCTAGAAAAAAAGACCCACAACAAATCTTTCAACTATAAGAACGAAGTATTTAACATATTTCCATGTGCAAGCTCAAATCCCACGATTTTTCTAAACTCTGTAATAGAATTCAGCTTCTAGAGGGTTCACTGATACTGACATTTTTAGACGTGTCTCGTCCTAAACAGCGTGGTTTCCCGCCAAAAAACATATAATGTTATTGTGTCATTCGAAACGGTGGAACCTAGGCGCGCGTCAATTTGGG
>NW_004797343.1:1730389-1733073 GCF_000002075.1 Aplysia californica
GCAGACGCTGCCAGGGAGTGCACACCTGTCACAGGGAAGGACGGAAGGAAGGAAAGAAGGAAGTGTGTCAGATAAAGCAGAGGGGGAAAAAAATAACTTGCAACTATTTAATTCTATTTAATTATTAATATAATCACTTAATAATAATGGCATTTTGTCAGTGACAGCAGAAGAACTATTTGAAAAGTGAAAGAAAGGGGGGAAAATGTCATTTTGTCAGTAAAAGAAGAAGAAAAAATGTCGCCGCGTCAGAAATAGAAGAATAAAAATATATAATAATCCTGCCATTTTTCCTATCAAACATCTAATATCGTCCTAAATCTCTCCTCCTTTTCATTGTTTCTCTCAAGTAACACCTCTAAATACTTAGGCACTACTATGACGTATGTGTACAGCAAGTGCCGTAAAACGCTTACTAAAACTAAAACATAACTAGCGCATTCAGAAGTAGTGTGGGGGCTCTAGTGGTCTTGAGGTAAGGTGTTGACCTCTCATTCAAAGGTCCCTGGTTCGAATCCGGGTAGCGACCAAAACATGTTCTTCTCTAAAATTGTCTCCTTTCACCTCCTTTCCTGCTCTCTAGCAATGTTCTGTTGTCTGCTTTCATTTCCACTTTCTGCCCCCACCTCCTTCGCCCCATCCTCTGGGCTCCTGATTCGTTCAGCAGCCTTTCTACTGCTACTCCTTGGCTCCTCCTTACTGCTGTCTTTCTACCACACCTCTGATCTTCTGGTGGGAAAGATCTACACCTAGCCTTTTCGGACAAGGACGAAAAATCTCGGAGGGCCCGTGTGCAAGTTGCGCACGTTAAAGAACCTTTGGTGGTCTAAAATCGATAAGAGTAGGCTTCGGCCGCCACTCGGGCAAAATTCAAAATTTCCTACTAACTGAAAAATTAGGTGTGTCCCGCGCGCTCATATGACCTTATGCAGTTGCGAGCGCCGTAAAACACTTTACAAAAACAAAAAACAAAGAAGTAGTGTCGACACTTGCCATATTAAGCTGTCACTCACTACAGCGATGCTGGAGATTTATCATGGAATAAAGTGATGGGGCACACATTCTATCTAGCGTAATCGTAAAGCCTGCGAAGGATTACTTTATTCCGTTTCCCTTTCTCACCGTTACTTTCTTTTCACACACCCCCCTCTCTTTTTTCCCTGCGAAGGATTACTTTATTCCGTTTCCCTTTCTCACCGTTACTTTCTTTTCACACACCCCCCTCTCTTTTTTCCCTTTTCCTAATTATACATAATTATACAAACACACTTCCTCTGTCCTGTCCTATGATACCTTTTCCTGCCCAAGACTCTTCCCTTTACTGCTCTTCTCTTTCCTGTCCTATGACTCTTTTTCCTGTCCTGCAACTAACTGTTTCCTTTCCTTTCGTATGACTCTATTTCCAGTCCTATGACTAGGACTCTCTTTCCTGTCCTATGACTATGACTCTCTTTCCTGTCCTGCAACTAACTGTTTCCTTTCCCTTCGTATGACTCTCTTTCCAGTCCCATGACTCTCTTTCCTCTCCTATGACTCTCTTTCCTGTCCTATGACTCTCTTTCCTCTCCTATGACTGTCTTTCCTCTCCTATGACTCTCTTTCCTGTCCTATGACTCTTTCCTCTCCTATGACTGTCTTTCCTCTCCTATGACTGTCTTTCCTGTCCTATGACTGTCTTTCCTGTCCTGCAACGCGACTATTTCCTTTCCTGTCCTACAACTCCATTTCCTGTCCAACAACTCCCAATTCCTGCCCTACGACTTGTTCCAGTCCTAAAACTTTTTACCTCTCTTTACAACGACCTTTCCCTGTCTTACAACTCCCCTTCCCTGTCCCACGACTCTCTTTCAAGTCCTACAACTTATCCCTGTCCTACGACTCCGTTCCCTACCCCTCACCCCCCCCCCCCGGGGTTTCCTACAACTCTCGGGTTCTAAGACTCTCTTTCATGCTCTCCAATACCCTTTCCTGTCCTATGACACCCTTTCCATTCCTTGACTTCCTTTCTTGACCAACCACTCCCTTTTGTTTCCTATGACTCCTTTTCAAATGACTCCTTTTCAAATGACTCCCTTTCCTACGATCCCCTCCCCTTTCCTGTCCTACGAGTCTGTCCTTTACTCACCCAACAAGTGTGCCGGGTCAAAGGGTAACCCATGGTTGTTTGGGCTAGGGGACGATTTCTTCTCATCCTTGCTCATGGCTGCGGCAGGGATCGTTTCTCCGTATCCACAAGAGAGTGGGGGGATGACTAGGCCACTATAACATTATTGAAGAGGTTAGCGTGTGACAGGGGGTGTGGCATAGAGGTCACGAGGTCACAAGGTGAGCAGGTCAAAGTTCAGCTGAGTCTGAAATGCACACTCTGCATAGGTTTTGGCTCGTTTCCGTTCTTCCTTCGTTCTTCGCTTGATTTTTTCGGATTTCTTTCTTCTTCTCTACTCGTCTGTCTATCCTCCTTAAGGCGGGTGCCTACATGTCGGAAACCTCAGATGTGAAGACACGTTTTCTTCCCATCAGCTCGATGGATGGCGTCAAACTTTCATTGTATTCTCTGAGTGATTCTGAAAGAAAAAATACACATCTAATTAAAAATCTGAAAGAAATAATACTCACACATAAAGAGAGGCAGAGAGAGAGAGAGAGAGAGAGAGAGAGAGAGAGAGAGAGAGAGAGAGAGAGAG
>NW_004797343.1:1734013-1735371 GCF_000002075.1 Aplysia californica
GAGACCGATTCAAAACGATAGTCGACGAGAAAGTAAAAATCAATTGGCCTTGTTCGTCCTTCGTGTCAAATGACCCCCGCGTCACTCGGTCATTCTCGCCGGCTATCCATTTCTCCTGGGGTGTTTTCAAGAAGGACTCTAGGCTCTGTGCACGTTCCTCCGCCAAAACCCATTTTACAGGGTACATGATAGATCAAGGATATCTGCGGTCTGCCGCTGCCAAGCTCAGTGACAGTGACGATGACAGTGACAGTGACGGTGACGGTGACGGTGACGGTGACAGTGACGGTGACAGTGACCGTGACGGTGACAGTGACAGTGACGGTGGCAGTGGCAGTGACGGTGACAGTGGAAGTGGCAGTGACGGTGACAGTGACAGTGACGGTGACAGTGACGGTGGCAGTGACAGTGACAGTGACAGTGGCAGTGGCAGCATGGTACAGTTACAGCATGGTGTCATCAAGAAAGTTAAATAAAATACAGTCGCATTTGTCTAAGACGGTCACTTACTGTTGAAGAGAGAAGAGCCGTGGCCATCTATGACAGATCGACGCCATATGCAGTGTCATTATAATGTATAATAAAGCTAAGGAGAAATTGTACATGATGTTTGTAGAGGTGGCTGTCATATACAGGTGGCAAGTTCTACTGTCAATAGATAGGCTCAAGTGAAGTGGGTAGGAGACATCAAAACTCGCAACAACAACAACAACAACAACAAATAATAATAATACCCAAGCTCACTAACAAACACGCCCCTGTGGAATTCAAACCAGTGCACTCCATATCGCAGCCCAGCAAGATTTAAAATTACTGTTCTTGTTTTGTTTTTGTAAAGTGTTTTACGGCGCTCGCAACTGCATACGGTTATATGAGCGCGCGGGACACACTTAATATTTTCAGTTGGTAGGAAATTTTGAAACCCGGGACCTTTTGAATGAGAGGCCAACACCTTAACCTCTATGGTCTGCTGGGGTAATAATACAGTGTAAAGCGCATAGAGCCTGCTGTTGAGCGGGGATATGCGCTATACAAATGCTATTTTATTATATAGACAAAAAGTTGCAAGTGGGTAAGTGGGAAGTGGTAAATTGCACAGGAGACTGTTTTGGACAGGTAACCTTTATTGCAGGTTCGACTGCCTTTGTGGGGGGCTTTTTTATAATTTACCAAAAAAAAAGACTCGCTCAACACAGTGCCCTGTAAGGTAGGGTTTCGTGTCCTGAGCAAGCACGTCCGCTTGTGCCGTGCTCCGCGCCAGACACACAATAACCGTGTTCTTTTGCCGGTCCTTACCATCTTTTTCTCTGTGTGTGTGGAGGTCGTTCTACATGTGTGTGTGTGTGTGTGTGTGTGTG
>NW_004797343.1:1736670-1737861 GCF_000002075.1 Aplysia californica
TCTCTCTCTCTCTCTCTCTCTCTCTCTCTCTCTCTCTCTCTGATAAATTCCTAAAGCAAAACCCAACTACTTGACCACACACATGTCAGCAAACCAGACTAGCGACGACCTCCTCCTCCTCTTCTTCTTCATCCATCTCCTCTTTCTCCTCATTAACTCTCTCTCTCCTCTTCCTCCTCCTCCTCCTCCTCTTCTTCTTCAAGTGCCAAATCTGAAACAAACATCATCGATCATACCTCTCACTTCTTAGTTCAAACGCTTTATCTAAAAAATATTTTTTTAATTTTTTAAAAACTTTCCAGTTTACCAGTATCCTGTTCTTTTCCCCCTTTCCCGTCACTTGTCGGTTTTAGTTTTCTTTACTAGATATCCCAGATCTACATTTACTATTGTTGCTTTCTCTTCTTCCGAAGGAAGTAATCTATCTTTCAACTTGTTATTCCGCACTGTTATTGCACAATCTCGCTACAGACGAGTGCACGAAGCGTATTATTTCCCTTTAGCCCCGTCATTTCGCTCGACTGGCGCGTCCCACTGTAATCCGGAGATACAAAATGTACGTAAAGTGCGCGGTCTAGGATACCACAAGTCTATGCATGCAGCAGCTACACTTCATTGCACACATCAGTCTTTTGTTTTAGTGTCATGGTGACTATGGCGTTTTCAGAAAACAATTAATGTAATTTAAGCACAAGCATGAGACACTACACTTGAGGGTGCGGGTGGTTGGCAGGTGCTCTGGTGTGGTTTGCTCCTTCTTTCCTATCAAACACCTATCGTCCTCCTTTTCTCCCCTTCTTCTTTTTTATTATTTTTTTTTTATAGCAGAGGGTTTTACGGCGCTCGCAACTGCATATGGTCATATGAGCGTCAAGGGGTGGATGTCAACAGAGAAGTCTTTACAGAGAATCAGACTTAGACTGCTCACCTCTCTAGCTTCAACAGTACAAAGTCTGCTTCGACTATCAAGGCACCTCAAAATAGCAGGTCACAAGAGAGTGACAAACATACAAAAGAAGTAGAGGGAAATGACAATAGTAAGGATCAGGAAAGAAAAAGCAGCAGATCCCTGTTGTAGATCAAGCACAGTTATGAGCGTGACATGAATCAGCCCATTTACAATTCTACTATGCTTGAACGAGAAATGTCCCCCCTTTGGGAATGGCCTAAAGACTACAGTCAGTGACACTG
>NW_004797343.1:1738481-1740180 GCF_000002075.1 Aplysia californica
TCTCTCTCTCTCTCTCTCTCTCTCTCTCAGAAGCACACAAGGACTTTATTTTCCCTCTCTCTCCCCGTCTATCTTTCTCGCTCTTTGTATCTAACCTCCCTCCAAACCATCCATACACCATCAATGCATCAATCCATCCGTCAATTCATTTGTTCATGTATTCTATCAAACCATCCACCCTCCCATATACTTATGTGTCTAATTTCCATCCATCCATCCATCCATCCATCCATCCATCCATCCATCCATCCATCCACCCATCCATCCATCCATCCATCCATCCATCTATCTATCTATCAAATAATCCATCCATCCACTCATTCATCTAACAAAGCCCACCTAATATATACTCAAAAGCGACAGAATAGAAAAAGAACGCACCAGGATATCGAGAACCAAAGCTACAAACCAAACTCACCGCTAAGAACGGTAGGATAAAACCATTTGTCCGGATTTGTTTTCCCAGAGGGAAAAAAAACCAAAACGAAATACAAAACAAACAAAAAACAAAACAAAACAAAACAAAACAAGCATCGTCAGACAGAAGCGAGTTCTGGAACACCGGCAGACGATACTTGTTACGGACTTGTGGAACAAAGGCGGTTCTGTCAGGCGGTCTTGTCGGCAGCAGTCCATAAAACTACGGAAACGACAGATGGGGCAGTGCAGCTGACGGTTACTGTAACAGGGAGGGTGTTGTAGCCCTGGCCGACAAAAGTGAAATCAGTTTGGAGGCGGTCTGCTTCAACCCTGTCTGCCAAAGCCATCTCTAGATGAGAGTTTAGTTTTAGCTTAAGTTAGAGTTTTACGGCACTTGCAACACGATAGGGTCATATGAGCGCCCAGAAGATTAGAGGTGTTAAAAGAGAGTAACAAATATAAAAAGAAGAAGGGGAGATAAGGACGATAGATGTTTGATAGGAAAGAAGGAGCGAACCACACCAGTGCACCCGCCAACTTCTCACAGGGAGTGTATTATAGTCCTCACTGATACAAGCTAAATCATTAAGAAGGCGGTCTGCTTCAACCCTGTCTGCCAAACCATCTCTAGCAGAGAGTAGTACGTAAAAAATCCCATGACAAAAATTGGGAGATATTCGCCAAAAACACGGAAATCAAACCCATGTCGGGGGCTCTCGTGGCCTAGAGGTTAAGGTGTTGGCCTCTCATTCAAAGGTCCCGGGTTGGAATACGGGTAGCGACCGAAAATTTTCTCCTCTAAAATTGTCTCCTTTCACCTCCTTTCCTGCTCTTTAGCAATGTTCTGTTGTCTGCTTTCATTTTCACTTTCTGCCCCAACCCCCTCACCTCCTTTGCCCCCTCCTCTGGGCTCCTGACTCTTTCTGCAGCCTTTCTACTACTACTCTTTGGGTCCTTCGAGCCTTCTTGGACAAGGGCGAAAAATCTCGGAGGGCCCGAGTGCAAGTTGCGCTTGGTGGTCTAAAATCGATAAGAGTAGGCTGCGGCGCCACCCGGGCAAAATTCAAAATTAAAATTAAAATTTCCTACAAACTGAAAAAGTTTAATGTGTCCCGTGCGCTCATAATGACCTTATGCAGTTGCGAGCGCCGTAAAACACTTAACAAAAACAAACAACAACAAAAAAAACATGTCCCCTGTGTGCGACGGGCGAAGAACCTAACCACTACACCACAGACGCCCGTCCACTTCTCCTGCTCTGTGACCTCTCCACGCTCCC
>NW_004797343.1:1741688-1742947 GCF_000002075.1 Aplysia californica
CCACTATTCCATTCTTCCCGACACCCTTAGCAGGCCGATAGGTTACACGATACCACTGATCGGCAGTGATCAGATAGGATTCACTCACTCACTCACTCACTCACTCACTCACTCAGTTAGCCAGTCAGCCACTCACTCACTCACTCACTCATCCAGCCAGTCAGTCAGTAACTCACTCACTCACTCACTCACTCACCCACCCACTCACTCACTCACTCAATAAATCAGCTAGTCAACCAGTCAGTCAGTCAGTCAGTCAGTCAGGCTGTCTCTTATGTGAGCGGCAGGGGGGGGGGGTGTATCTGGCTATCGTATTCGCGTATTGCTATCCATTCGGTTATTTCATAATAATTATTGTGAATGTAGGAATTTATTTATACGCCCTCATCAACACAATTTAAATCATTTGGGAGCCGGGCTTGCGATCCTACCTGCCAGGACTAACATGGGGCAGAGAGGGATACAAACATCAGAACAGAAAGACCCGAGATGCTGGACAAAAATTTCTCCCCACTGTAGTTTGTGTCAGTCTTTTTTTTCCGTAACAGTTTTACGGCACTTGTAACACAATGAGGTCATATAAGTGCCAAAGAATAGACGTTTTACAAGAGAGTAACATACACAAAAAAAGAAGACAAACATGTCTCCCCACTATAGTTTGTTTTAGTCTTTTTTTTCGTAAGAGTTTTACGGCACTTGCAACACAATAAGGGCATATAAGTGCCGAAGAATAGATGTGTTACAAGAGAGTAACATACACAAAAAAGGAGGAGAGATAAAGACGATAGCTGTTCGATAGGGAAGAAGGAGCAAACCACACCAGAGCACCCACCAACCACCCACTTCAATCTTTTCACAATCATACGTGTAAATTATTTTATGAATACGTCAGTCTGTGGAGAGTAAGCAGGGTGTCAAGCCCTCGGGCGGACTCAATAACTTTACGGTTGGTGGCGGGTGGCCAGTGTCTAGGCTGATTGGTCCACCACAACGACACGACGACATGACGACAGCGATTAGCGACACGAAGGGTAGTCAATCGCGTCCATCCATACATCCGTCCACAGTCCACACCACAACACACCACGCTCGCCATCCACCCGCCCACCCCACGCTGCTGCGGAAGTAGCAGCAAAAGATACGACAGCAGCAGCAGCAACAGCAGCAGCCAACGACACCACCATAGGAGCAGCAGGAACAGCAAAGATTATCTACTAGTAGAGAAGTAGACAATCGTAGGCGGCAGCAGCAGCAGCAGC
>NW_004797343.1:1745065-1746417 GCF_000002075.1 Aplysia californica
ACAGTAGTGACACACGTACGACGACACAGTAGTGACACACGTACATTGACAGAAAAGTGACACACGTACATTGACACAGTAGTGACACACGTACATTGACACAGCAGTGACACACGTACGACGACACAGTAGTGACACACGTACATTGGCAGAGTAGTGACACACGTACATCGACACAGTAGTGACACACGTACGACGACACAGCAGTGACACACGTACGACGACACAGCAGTGACACACGTACATTGACACAGTAGTGACACACGTACATTGACAGAAAAGTGACACACGTACATTGACACAGTAGTGACACACGTACGACGACACAGTAGTGACACACGTACATTGACACAGCAGTGACACACGTACATTGACACAGTAGTGACACACGTACGACGACACAGTAGTGACACACGTACATTTATCAGTGTACACGCGGAGCACAGGTGTGGACAGCGGCACACAAACCACATACCACAGACCGGCTACGCGTCCTTGTTCGTAAACAGTAACGAGTTCGGGGGTTTTTTAAAGGGGAAAGGGGGAGAGAGAGAGAGAGAGAGAGAGAGAGAGAGAGAGAGAGAGGGGGGGGGGATACACAAGGATAGAACGCTGGAAAAGAGAGAAGGAAATAAACAAAAAAGTGGGAAGAAAGCAAGGATGAAAAGAAAAAAAAAGAAAAAGAAACAAAGATAGAAGGGAGATAGAAAGACAAAAAGAAAACGGAAATTCAAAACAAAACACACAAAAAAGCTGTTTAACCGTTATGGCGGGAAGCCTTTCAACATCATGAGTGAACATCCAGCCTTTCTAATGCCAATAAATCTCTGCACTCAGCAAACCACGGGTCAATCTCCGTCACGCTCCACTTGTCGCAGGCGTATGACAGAATCAGTTGGAGTTACAGTGTCGAGTGAAAACATGTATCGTAAATGTTAACGTTTTAACTCCCCCCCCCCTGCCCCAATCGACACAACTGATATCATTAATTTAGAAGCAGACTGCTTCGATGCTTTGACTCTGTCCAGTAGATTAATCTTGGAAGAAAAAGACACGATGTTTCAGCAGAAAGTCTCAGGCCTTCGATTAACATAAAAAAACCAATCGAAGAACACGAGTCCTATGCGTGCGACAGCGAAGTACCTAACGACTATCCCCCCAAACGAAACCTGTTCGGTCGGCCATGACTGTATTAGAGGAATTAGATGTACGAAATAGGCAATGAGCATTGAATGTTATCATTAGCCAGTCCGATCCTCCATCTTCTTCTCTTGTCCAACTGTAGAAGGAAGAAAAAAAATCCATCTCCCGCAGTTTTAATGTCATCTACAATCCCATCTCCACCCCCCCCC
>NW_004797343.1:1746517-1749002 GCF_000002075.1 Aplysia californica
GGGAGGGGGTTTCCCCCTTTAAATTGACCCTAACCCTATGACTCGTAGGCTACTGCTAGCCTTGTAACTGGCTAAAACATCCGATGGTTCGACTCGCGACGTTTGAAAACAAACAAATTCGAATGCGATCGAACTGTTTCGCAATGGCAGCTTTTGCCTTCACACGAAGAAAAACTCGGGCTGGCCCCGACTCAATTCGATTGGCAGTGTGCGCTGGGAATACGCACTTCACGACACGTTTCGCGTCCAGGTCACCGTGTCAAAAAGCGATTATGAACACGCCCGTATGTGTTGAACAGAAAGCAAACCAAACAAAACCATAGATCACGCTGCACTACAGTGGGGTGGACAGCCTAGATCTAGTCAGTGCCACTGACTGCTTCATCATCACAGCCTTGAACATGAACAGCGCTCTCAGTATCAGACGAGAGAAAATTAGCAGTTTCCTCAAACAATCACAGAGAGGAAGGGAAAGAGAGACCCAAATTT
This sequence comes from Aplysia californica, assembly GCF_000002075.1. NCBI lineage: Eukaryota > Metazoa > Mollusca > Gastropoda > Aplysiida > Aplysiidae > Aplysia > Aplysia californica. The sequence goes on from NW_004797343.1 coordinate 1,747,007, forward strand.
AGAGGGGGGGGGGGCAGTTTGTCAAAGGCCCAGTTTGTCACAATTTCATATAAGTATTTGAGTATTAATGACAGTTATAATTACAGCACTTTAACACTGTAGTTGTAACTTCAGTTTTTTTTAATTTTCCCTTTAAATTGGCGGTGTAGAGATAGTCCCTCAAAAACGTCAATAGAGCTTGTGTTGTTCAATATTTCTTCCTTTTTGTATGCAAATCAAAGCAAATTAATTTAATTACTCTGTAAAATTTCAACAATGAATGTTCTTTCGTTAAAAACAATAGAAAATTAAATACAATTCATACAATCAATCAATCATAACTTTTCAATTTACTCTTTTTGAGAGTGTCAGTGATAACTTCCATCCCCGACCCCACCCATTCGCTGGGTCAGTCACCACACATCATAATCTGTCTGGGAATCTGTCAACCCTTTTTCCACATTCCCCCCTCACCCCTCCAGAATAAAAGAATATTATATCCACATCCCATCCTCATTACATGTAGAACACCATTTAGTGCGTCACCAGAGATCTTTTACAACAAGATGTTTTGCTCCGCTATAAAAGTGTCCACGTCTGCGCATCCTCAGATGGCGCTGCCGTACCTATTTAGGAATTTACTTTCGTTTCTCGAGAAGAAACGTAGCTAACCTTTTTCTTTTTCTTTTTTTTTTTGTTGTTTTTTTTTTTTAAACAATAACTATTGCAATTATGGCTGTAATTCCGTACTACAATCAGCTTTTCAACCAAATGAGTTCTTACCCATAATGGCATTACTAAAGCCTCTTTAGGTAAAATGAAGTAAATTAATCATCGAAAACATTGTCCCTTCCCCTGGAACACGAAACAAGACAAAAGCCAACAATTTACCGCCGTTGTGCTTTAGTTCCCATTTGATATCTCATTACTTAGTAGTCTCAGCAACTTTTTTGTGCACTGCTTTATTGCAGACACTTTGTGCTCACGTTCTCCATATAATTCGTTCAACTTCGTTTAGACCAGACTAGATCGATGTGCCTGACAGGTGCAAAAGTCTGGAAACCTTCTAGTCCAACGGTGTGGTTGAATAGGATTAACACGCTCAAGTCCCCCGTCACTCTGTTCACTCTAGTGGCTCGACCAATCTAAAAGAGTAGTGAGCAATGGCGAGGGATAAGTCAGGATTTAACCCCCCAAAAAATGTAATTTAATTAGGCCCAATACTGTTTCACTTGCTGCTGCTTTCATCTTCAGTTCAAACTAGAATTCAACCATAACATTTCTGTTGCATGAAACTGTGATAAGTGCGTAGTGACAATGTTATCCTGACTTATTTCTTATTCTACCATTGTCAACTGTCTGTCAAGTCCGCACAAATTTTGAGTTTTACGGCACTTGCGACACGATTAGGTCGTATAGGTGCCGAAGATTATTATACAGAACAAAGGCGTTACTAGAGAGAGTAACATAAAAAGAAGAGGAATGAGATAATGATGATAGCTGTCTGATAGTGAAAGGTAAAAAGGAGTAAACCACACCAGAGTGCCCGCCAACAACTCACGGCGATTTCTATGACACTTCGTTTAGTTGCTCAAATTGAGGACTGAACTATCTTGTAGTGTAGGATCTTTGGCTTCTTTGCATAAAAGACGAAGATTATAATGACATATCCATAATATAAATAATACGCTACGACCTATGCCAGGGCAGGATCGGATCGCGGGGTCGATTAATGGCGGCTTCAGTGCACACTAGGAATAGACCCCTCCCATGTTGTGTCAAATTTGACAAAAATAGAAAACTCTGGAGGGCGCGTGGTGTTATTGTGCACCTACAATTTACCGACTGCCGCATGCTGTGGAGAGTTGAGAGGTTCTTTAATCCTACAGACATGGGAAATGTCGATAGCTTTCTAGATCTTTCCCAATCAACGTCTCCAAATCTACAGAGTCCATTTCCGCATCCCGCATACCATTGTTTTGTTGTTGGGCTTTGTTCTTGTTGTTGTTTGGGGGGG
>NW_004797343.1:1749964-1750991 GCF_000002075.1 Aplysia californica
GAGAACAGAGGAGGGGGGTGGCATTGCGTTAACACTCAACCAGTATCCAGTCATGTTGCCACTAGGACAAAATCCACCCTAAAACAACTAGGCTCGGTGTTCTGTGATGTGCTGCGATATGGTATAGGTTTAGTTTTAGTTTTAGTCAGTTTTCCGACACATGGAAAACAAGTCATAACATAAGTACCGAAGATTAGAGGTGAAACAAGATAGTCACGTGCAAATAAAAGAAGGCGGCAAGATAAGGACGATAAAGTGTTTGACAGGAAAGGAACAGTATGGTATGGTATAGTGCAACTGTCTGTTGTGTGGTGTTATAATAAGTAGAAAATCTTTGGTTATAGCACGGTGCGTAGCGGTGCGGTGTGGTGCGAAGTGGTGTGAAGCGGAAGGGTTGTCGGTGTGTGTCATGGCAGCGGAGGCGGTGGGCAGGGTATCGCTAGCGTGTGTGTGTTTGTGGCACATGAGTGCGTGCTGTCTGCCGGCCGACACCCCACTCGAAAACACCGCGTTGTTCCCCGCACAAGAAGATGGGATAGACTATTAGATCTATGGGCCCAAGCTTGAGATACAGACAGACAGACAGACAGAAGCAGGCAGACATATAGACAAACAGAGATGGGGAAAAGGGGGGGGGAGGAGGAAGAGACAACAAGGCGTAGGAAAAGAAGTATAGTGTCCAAGTCTGACAGCGGCACTCTCTACAAACCACCTACTCGTCACTCGCCCTCATCGGCCCAACACGAGAATAGAATCATTTACCGAATCCCACTTCCTACGTAACCACACAAAAAACGAACATGGATGAGAAAGAGGAGGAGGAGATTGATGAGGAGGAGATTGCATGATTGAAAAGGAGAAGAGAAGAGAAGGAGGAGGAGGAGGAGGAGGAAGAAGAGAAGGAGAAGGAGGAGGAGGAGGAAGAGGAGAAGGAAGAGGAGAAGGAGGAGAAGAGGAAGAAGGAGAAGAGGAAGAGGAAGAGGAAGAGGAAGAGGAAGAGGAAGAAGAAGAAGAAGAAGAAGAAGAA
>NW_004797343.1:1753178-1757013 GCF_000002075.1 Aplysia californica
AGGAGGAGGAGGAGGAGGAGGAGGAGGAGGAAGAAATGAGGTAAAGAAGTAGAATCAACACAATTAATGGAAGCCATGCATCTGTCTCCGGCAGAGGCCCGGGGGTTTGTGCGTGGTGTGGTGGCGGTGCTGCTGTGTGTGTGTGGGGCACTAGAATGTCTTCGGAGTGGTGGTGGTGGTAGAGATGATGATGATGATGATGATGATGATGATGATGATGATGATGATGATGATGATGATGATGATGATGATGATGATGATGAAACCTTGAGCTGTTTCAATAAAACAAATTTTAAACATTTATTTATATTTTTATATTACTTTGTCTGAAAATCAAGCAAGACTCTCTCTCTCCTACTCTGTTTTCCAAATAATGATGATGAGGATGGGGATGATGGGGGTGATGATGATTTAGTTATAGGAAGAGTTTTACGGCAATTGCAACATCAATTTGTTAGATAAAAAAGCCGAAGATTAGAGGCGTTAGTAGGGAGTAACATACAAATAAAAGGAGGAGGAGATGATGATGATTTATGATGATGATGATGATGATGATGATGATGATGATGATGATGATGATGATGATGATGATGATGACGACGATGATGTGTGGAGCTGTGTTGTGTGGTGTGGTGTGGTGTGCGGTGCTGTGAGATGATACATTGTTGTATGTCGTGCTGTGAGATGCTGTGTGGTGCTGTACGATGCTGTGTGATGCTGTCTGGTGCTGTGAGATGCGTCCTCGGTGGTGCTGTGTGAGATGCTGTACGGTGCTGTGTGGTGCTGTAAGATGCTGTGTGATGCTATCTGGTGCTGTGTGATGCTGTGTGGTGCTGTAAGATGCTGTGTGGTGCTGTAAGATGCTGTGTGATGCTGTGTGGTGCTGTATGGTGCTGTGTGATGCTGTGAGATGCGTCCTCGGTGTGAGAGACGGCGGTGGCGGTGTATCGATCAGAGAAGAAGGGCCACCCCGATACAAGACGGTACAGGAGGAGGGAGGGGGTAGGGAGTGGGGGTGCGATTGAGCTTCTTTGGAAAGGGGGTGGGGGTAGACACATGCACAGCGATAGCGACAAGCAGACAGACAGGCAGAGAGACAGCAGGACAAACAAACGGACAGAGACCGAGTGGGGGAGACAGAGAGAGAGAGAGAGAGAGAGAGACAGACAGACAGACAGACAGACAGACAGACAGACAGACAGACAGACAGAGACAGAGAGACAGAAAGAGAGAAAAGGACTATAGATGCCTGACGGACGGACGGACGGACAGACGGACAGCAAGACAGACAGACAGACAGACAGACAGACAGACAGACAGAGACAGACAGACAGACAGACAAGACAGACAGACGACATCGTTCTGTCCACTACCAATAACGTCATGTCTCCGCCTAGGTTGTCCACTGCTTCTGCTGCCCTGTGGTGTGCATCTCTCGCCACGAGTGAGCGATACAGGTGGAGAAATGACTTACTGAGGACAGGTGGCTGAGTGGGTGAGTGGTTGAGTGGGTGAGTAGGTGGGTGTGAGTGAATGTGAGTGGGTGAGTGGGTGTGTGGGTGAGTGAGTGGGTGAGAGTGGGTGTGGGTGAGTGGTGAGTTGTTGAGTGGTGAGTGGGTGTGAGTGGGTGTGAGTGGGTGTGAGTGGGTGTGAGTGGGCGTGTGTGTGAGTTGTTGAGTGGTGAGTGGGTGTGAGTGGGTGTGTGGAAGTGAGTGGGTGAGAGTGGGTGAGTGGGTGAGTGGGTGTGAGTGAGAGAGTGGTGAGTGGGTGAGTGGGTGAGTGGGTGTGAGTGAGAGAGTGGTGAGTGGGTGAGTGGGTGTGAGTGGGTGAGTGGTGAGTTGGTGAGTGGGTGTGAGTGGGTGTGAGTGGGCGTGTGTGTGAGTTGTTGAGTGGTGAGTGGGGGTGAGTGGGTGTGAGTGGGTGTGTGGAGGTGAGTGGGTGAGAGTGGGCGAGTGGGTGAGTGGGTGTGAGTGGGAGAGTGGTGAGTGGGTGAGTGGTGAGTTGTTGAGAGGTGAGTTGTTGAGAGGTGAGTTGTTGAATGGTGAGTGGGTGAGTGCGCAGCTAATGAGCGGTGGGGAAAAGGGCAATATTATGTGACTGCGCGAGCGTATGTGTGTGTGGTCAACTGGTACCTCCCTCCAACCACCCAGGGAGAAACAACAACAAAAAATGTGAGCACATTAACAAACGGACGGACGGAGGGACAGACGGACGGACAGAAGGACAGAGCAACTGACAGGAAGAGGGTCGGGGTTGGGGGAAGGGGGGTGGGGGGCAAAGTAATAGATGAACTGAGAGAAAAAGACACAGGTCCACCAAAGAGGTCCCAACAACCACCCTCACAAAATGAATATTCAGAGATACAGACATGGGCAGACAAAGAGACATAAGGAACCACAACTGGGGGGGGGGGGTGAGACTGACATACAGACATTCAAACAGACAGACAGAAATAACTGAAATGATACAGTAGCGAAAACGACTCCCCAAATGACCGAAAAGACATGGCGGTACCGCACAAATAAAAAAAGGAACCGGGCCAGCGGGGACCGGGGAAAGGGGAGGGGGGTTTCAGGGAGAGGAGATTACGGGTACACATGACACATCATTGGATGGTGAGTGTTTGCGTGAGTGAGAGTGAGTGTGTGGTGGGGGGGGGGGTGGGGGTGTGAGTGTGTGTGTAATATACATAATACATGTATAATATAATATACATGAAAATGGCGGGGAGTCGATGTGAGGAAGAAGGTCCCCTGAGCGCGATTGTGGCTACAGAGACGAGTGCCCACACAGCCATAACTGTCGCGCAATAAGGCATAACCTGAGCCGCTGAGTCAATATTTTCACTCGGGGAAATCAGAACAAACAACCGTCAAAGCACAAAAAGTCCATAAGAAAAGACCAGCCAAAACTAACGGCACATACTAATGTTGGGTCTGGTAGTGTTGTTGTTTTTTTTCCTCTTTCTTTTTGGTACTGTCCGATGACCCTTCGCACTTGTAGGAAAAAATCCATAAAGGCAGCACGGATGACCGGCTAAATTATCACACAAAAATATTCTTTAAAAATACTTGTGAAAATTATTCGGTTGACGAGATAACGTCTTGGCGGTGTTTCACAAAAGAACACTTACCCAAATTATCTACGACTACGTCCACGGACAAGGATTTGAGCAAGAAGAGTATGTGGGAGTCAGTTTCTTAACAGACAGCATTGGGTGGGGGGTTCTTTTTTTGCTTTTCGTTTTTTATTTTTGGTTTGTTAGTTGTTTTTTTAGTTTTGCTTGCTATTGTGGGAATTTTGTTCTGGCCTCTATTTATTGTTTGTGAGTGAGGTTGTCAGAGGCCAATAATTAGCGTTGCTCATTTCTTCTTGTGTTTCTACTTCCGTTCTTGGTCCTCCCTTCCGTCCTTGTTTCTCTGTTTCTTCTTCTTCTTCTTCTTCTTCTTCTTCTTCTTCTTCTTCTTCTTCTTCTTCTTCTTCTTCTTCTTCTTCTTCTTCTTCTATGAATTTTTTAAAAATATAATTTTAAAAGGTTATAGAAGTGCCAAAGATTAGAAGTGTTACAAGAGAGTAACAAACACAAAAATATGGGGGAGAAGAGGACGACAGATGTTTGGCACGTAGGAAAAAAATGACCAAAACACACTAGAGCACCCGCCAACCACCCACATGGCCTTTGCAGGCATAGCAGAAATGTGTGTGGTTATTAGCCTGGGACTCCGGTAAACCACAGCATGAAAACGTGCTAAACTTGTAGAAATCAGTGGAGAGGCGGGCTGAGGGGCAGGAGAAGCGATACAATAAAATAGCAGTAAATGGACATCTCACTGAC
>NW_004797343.1:1757135-1758278 GCF_000002075.1 Aplysia californica
AGAGAGAGAGAGAGAGAGAGAGAGAGAGAGAGAGAGAGAGAGAGAGAGAGATGGTCTTTTGGGAGGTTTTAAGTGTCCATTTGTTTTTAAACCATTTGTTTGTTGATTTGTGTGTGTGTGTGGGGGGGGGGACAACTGGTGGAACCTATAGTTGGATGGTTTATTATTTTTTCGTTATATTGCTTTGTTTTTAGTTTTAGTAAGAGTTTTAGGGCACTTGCAATACGACAGTTCGTATAAGTGCAAAAGAATAGAGGTGTTACAAGAGAGCCAAAAAAAAAAGAAAGAAAAAAGAAGAGGGAGACATATAAAGGATGATAAATTATGTTTGATTGGAAAGCAGTAGGAGCAAATCACACAAGAGCGCCCGCCAACCATCAGCATTATGTCTAGGGAAATTGTTGTTTGATTTGATGTTATTGTTGTTGCTGTCGATTGTTTTGTTTTGTTTCTCTTCTTGTCGAAAGAAAGCGTGGGCAGTGTAGGTGGCGTTTCTCTGTCCTTTTATTGATTTTTAAAATCGTTTTAACATTTTTGAAATTATCTTTTTGTTTATAGTTTCTACCTCACTTTAATTTTTAACTGATCTTTTCGTTTGTTTTTGTTTTTTTAAGTGACAAGTGGGTGGTGGGAACGGAGATGGGTGTCCCCCTGTCTCCCATTACCTCACCTACACAAAGCAATCAGGGGAAATGCAGCCGTTGCTGCGTCCACTCATTGTTTTTAAGTAGAGGTTTTACGGTGCTCGCAACGGCATAAGGTCATATTATGAGCGCATCCCCTCATCACAGTGAACTCCTAACCTCGTTTTAGTTTTAGTAGAGGTTTTACGGCTCTCTCAACTGCATAAGGTCATTGAGCGCCAGAAGATTAGAGGTGTTACAAGAGAGTAACAAACATAAAAAAAGAACAAGGAGAGATAAGGACGATACATGTTTGATAGGAAAGAAGGAGCAAACCGCACCAGAGCACCTGCCAACCACCCACTCCTAAGCCCACCACACGCACACGACAAGGAAGTAAGATGCAAGAAGAAGAAAGTAAACGATGTCAAATGAAACTATAATGCAACTACTACTACTACCACACACACACACACACACACACACACACACACACACACACACACACACACACACACAG
>NW_004797343.1:1761143-1762405 GCF_000002075.1 Aplysia californica
GTCATTTTATGTTTTCTGTATTGAGGAAGTCACCCCTTCGGCACGAAGGTAAAAGTAACATCTACAAGCTGCGACCATCAGTGCTGTGTTCAGAGAGCGTATTATACCAACGGAAGACTCTCTCTCTCTCTCTCGCTCTCGCTCTCTCTCTCTCTCTCTCTCTCTCTCTCTCTCTCTCTCTTATACACACACTCTCTAACTCTCTCTCTGTCTGTGTGTGTGCGCGCAAATGTGTGTGAGTGTGTGTGCGTGTGCGTGTGCGTGTGTGTGTGTCGGTGATCTATCCATCATATCCATCTACATACCCATCCTTTAACCCATCCATCTTTCAGAGTGAAAGGCCCTTAAATCAGAGTAAACAAACAGCAAGACTTAAAACATATCAAAAAGCAACATGCGTGCACGCACGCACGCACACGCACGCACGCACACGCACACACACACACACACACACACACACACACACACACACACGAGACAAAAAAAATACAGTGTTGACACCTTTATACAGACGTAAGCCCAGATACATTCTTCAAGCGCCAACAGTGCCCATCATGAAAAGGATATATATGAGCCGAAGTGTTAGTTTAAGTAGAGGTTTTACGGCACTCACAACTGCATAAGGTCATTTGAGCGCCAGAAGATTAGAGGTGTTACAAGAGAGTAACAAACAAAACAAAAAGAAGAAGGGGAGGTAAGGACGATAGATGTTTGATAGGAAAGAAGGAGCAAACCACGCCAGAGCACCCGCCAACCACCCACAGGAGCCGAAGATTAGAGGTGCTACTACTAGAGGCTAACACTAGAGAGTAGCATACTTAAATACTAAGCAAAGAGGAAGGTCTATGTGAGATATTATTATGGACGATGGATGTCAGAAACAAAATTAAGATCTTCAGCCTTTACATGTCCTAATTGTGCTGCAAGTGCCGTAAAACTCTTACTAAAAAAAAAAAGAGGGAAAAAAAACAGTGGGTGGCTCCATACATAATTAATTATAATTTATGTTTCCGTTTATCTCTAAAAATCGTTGAGAAGCTGCCGTATTCCAGAACCTGGAATGAACGCCCGGTGTTCGATGGCCCCGTGAAATCATCGCCGTTATCGATCACGGTTCGATTTCTCTTGAAGGGTAACAACCCCCGAGGAACATGTCATAGTGATTATTGGACAACTGTACACACCATTTTCTTCACACCGGGCGCGCGTGTGAGTGAGGGTTTGAGAGAGTACGTGCGTGCGTGTGTGTGTGTGTGGGGGGG
>NW_004797343.1:1765089-1766447 GCF_000002075.1 Aplysia californica
AGACAGACAGACAGACAGACAGACAGACAGACAGACAGACAGACAGACAGACAGAGCACACGAAGGGAGGGGAGGGATGGATAGAGGTTTTTCCTTCCCCAACATAATGTGAAACCAGGGCAGCTGTGGGACCAGACGGCTTCCCTCACACTTCACAATGATGAGCTGTTCAGCAACACATCTTGCTGTGATCTGAGGTGTGCCAACTCCACTCTATTCAACATTTACGATGTTTGCTCTTTCAATTTACAGCTATTGAATTGTGCTACGGTATAGCAGAATACCATATGATTTTTTTAGGGGGGGGGGGGTAATAATGGATTTTCGTATCATTTATCTCAGTAGGTAGTAATAAAAAATAGAGCATATTATTTATTCTATTTTATCTTATCTCTGAGGTAAACAGCAACATTTTGTTCTTGATGATTACAAGATGACGTGATCAGCAGGGCCAACAAGAATATTGAATAGTTAATGTTGCTGGTGAAATTTTTAAAAAGAAAAAAGAAAACATTCGCAGAGTTTTGGAATAACAGAGGGTGCTCAAGTGTGGTTTGCCCATTCTTTCCTTTCGATCGTCCGTGCCTCTTTTTTTTCCCCCTGTACGTGGCTCTTTAGTGACAACTAATCTTCGGCACATAAATGACCTATGTGCGTTGCAGTTGCGCAAGTGCCTTAAAACTCTCACTCGAACTTAAAAATTCGAATAACACGAAGAGTGATTTCATGCTTCTGAGTGTCAATCACGATTCCTACCCATCCACTATATTGCACAGCACTTGCGCCGGGGGGGGGGGGGAGGAGTAATAGTTTCACTGCTCTTGCAACACATTATGGTCCTTATAATTGCCGAAGATTACAGGTTATTACAAGATAGCAACCAACACAAAAAGGAGGAGGAGGAGGAAACAAAGAGGACAGATGTTTGATAGAACATCATCAATTATACTTTATTTACAGAGGCACCAGCCATCCATGTCAAAGTGTTATTTTAGCCTTTTTTGAGGAAAAAGGGGCAAACCACACCAGAGCACCTGCCGACCGCCGGGAGGTGCTGCTATACTGCTCACGTGCAAACTAAACAACATCCCGGCCTGCCTTTAGTTAAACGCTTCAAACAGCACACACACTCACACACACACACACACACACACACACACACACGCCCAGTGTACCAGTCTGTGAACACATTGGCCTGGCTATAGCGTGTTGCTCGCTCTCCCTCCGCCGAGGTTTTTTAACAGCTCACAGGAAATCTGTGCAGGACGCATCGGCTTTCATCTCTCTCATCTAGCGGTGAGTCGGTGAGTGAGGGAGTGAGTCTGGCAAGAGGTGAGTGGGTGAGTAGGGAAGATAAG
>NW_004797343.1:1766590-1767643 GCF_000002075.1 Aplysia californica
TGGAGGGGAAGGGGGGGGAGGGGGGGAAGGATCAGAGCGCGCGACAGGTAGCTGACCACAGTTGTAGCACTGTCGTGACGTACAGTTGTAGCACTGTCGTGACGTACAGTTGCGCTGTCCCTTGTTATTAGGTCGGCAAGCTGTTCAACAAATGTACATATATTATGTGCTAAGACCAGAAAGCCAAATTCTTCAGAAGAGAGAAGGGGGAAAACGGTTCCATTCTTTTTTTAACAATTATTGTCGATTTTATTCCTTTTTAACAATTATTGTCGGTTCGATTCTTTTTTTAACAATTTACGTTTTGCATCTTTTTTTTCTTTTTTTTTCTTTTCAACATTTATCAGAACTTGAATTTTGACAACACATTTATTGAGTACCTGCAACCGACACCACAGATTACAAAATTTGCATTAAAATGAATCGTGTTCCGGATTTTGAGTTATGAACATCTGACCAGCTGGCCGACGACAAAGGGATCAAAACTGGCTCGGCCCGCGGGCAAAAATCACAGATTTTTCCAGTACCTCTGTACAGTCAAACCTCCTGTCCCAACGACCACTTGTATACGACAATAGCTTGTACATACGGCCACTTCCCATTTCCTCCCTTGTATAATTAACACACATAATATACTACAATGACACTGTGTAAGACAGCCACTTTTCCACTCGACCAAGAGTGGCGTCAGAGACAGTTTCGACTGTAATTACAACCGTTAGAGAATGCAGCGGAAATACAATGTAGTAGAAGCAGCAGGAGGAGGATCAGCAGCAGCAACAGGAGGAGGAGGAGCAGCAGCAGGAGCAGCAGCAGCAAACAGTAGCACGATGCCCGATAGTAGCACAGTCTGCTGGCAGCGGAGAGAAGAGAAAAAAGCACTACGTCGGGTGTCTAAAGCATGGGATATTAAAGCGGCTTAAGAACTGGGCATACCTGTGTCTGAGTGTGTAGCTCGTAGATTACCCAACACGCTGGGGTTGGTTCGCTGAGTGAGTGAGCATGGGGCGAGTCCGGGGAGGGAGGGGGGTTGTTGGTGTATAGGTGCGTGGG
>NW_004797343.1:1768765-1770390 GCF_000002075.1 Aplysia californica
CCCCCCACCCTTTTTTTAAAACATTTGTCCCATGTCCTGGTTTGGTGCCGATATCTCTTAGTTACGTAAAAAAAAAAAAAGAAGTCAAAGTGGTAGTACATTTAATGGTTGTGATTCAAGAAAAACAAAACAAGAAAAAGGAAAATTGTTTGGTCTATCAAGCTGATGATGATGATGATGATGATGATGATGATGATGATGATGATGATGATGATGATGATGATGATGATGATGATGATGCCTTCTCTTTTCTCTGGTCTTCCCGATTTTTGTTCATCGCACCCTTTGGCATTGTGACATACTTTGGTTGCTATAGCTTGTAGTCATTATATCTTACATTACTTTTTTGTACGTTGATGATGATGATGATGATGATGATGATGATGATGACGATGATGATGATGATGATGATGATGAAATGTAACGTCCTGATAGAGTTAAAAGTCTCCTGAAAGAAACGACAAAGAGTACCAGTCAAAGGCAGTCCTGGACTGGGAAGACGCAGGACTGGTTGTGATGAGGATGGAGCGCTGGGGGCGAGAGATTGTGAGGGCGCGGGGGACGCACATGACTGGGGCCTGGGGGAAGATGGGGGAGGGAGGGAGAGCCAGCTGGAGACTGGAGGGAGGTAGGGGGAATGGGGTGAGAGGGGGAGGGAGGGTGGGGGTGGGAGGACCGAGAAAAACAGAGATAGAGAAGGTGAAAGCAAGAGAGGGAAGGGGAGATCGGAGACAGACAGACAGACAGACAGACAGACAGACAGACAGACAGACAGACAGACAGACAGACAGAGAGTGAGAGAGAAAGGCAAAGAAAAAAAGAGAGAAAAAAGAGAGCGAGAGAGAAAGTCGGAGAGAAAAAAAAGAGAGCGAGAGAGACAGGGAGAGCAAAAACGGAGCAAGGGAAAGCGAAGCCGGACAAAGGGACTAGTGTGTGAGGGTACACTAGGGTAAGGGCGGAATCGTGAGTGAGTACAAGATATTGATTGTCGGCGCCAGGCGAGAAGCGAGTGAGTGAGGGGAGGGGGGGGGGAATGGGAAAGAAGTCAGTGATACAGCGACAAACAGACGGATGAAGGGATGGATGGATGGACTCTGGAGCGTGGACAGCGATGGTGGTACCTTTGGGTTATCAAAGTTTTTTTTCTTGTTTTGTTTTGTTTTTGTTGTTGTTTTTGTTTGCTTTGAGGGGGGGGGGGTTACAATTTATCATCATCATCATTATAATCATGAGCGTCATGATCATCATCAATAATACCTTTCTACTTTCCCATCCTGGATCAGGACACTATAAGAAAAACTGACAGAATAACACCATCCACATTCAACTATTCTGGGCTAGCCCCTTGACATCATTCCTCGTCTTTCCAGTTTTCTGTACATCATTTTACAGTTCGCAACTTACCATTGACACGTTATTTAGAGCGCTCCTCGGTAGCCGGCACCAATCAATAAGAGTTGCGAAACTTGACAGAAGCCGTCAATACAAGGCGACCAGCGCGTTTCGTTAGAAGAAAGCTCGGGGATGGGGAGGGGGAGATGAGTAGTAGGACAGAGACACTCGCTGCTCGCTTCCGTGTCGTCAGGTGACTTATGAGCTTGTGTGTGTGTGTGTGTGTGTGTGTG
>NW_004797343.1:1772491-1776930 GCF_000002075.1 Aplysia californica
ACACCAGAGCACCCGCCAACCACCCACAATTAGGGGTGTTACGCCGCTCACAAACTGTATATAAGGTCATATTAGCCTAGAATAAGTAATTAAAAAATAATAAATTTCTTTATGATGATAATGGTTTTAATCATAATAATATTCTTTTGATGATGATGATGATGATGATGATGATGATGATGATGATGATGACGATGGTGACGATGACGATGACGATGATGATGGCGTGATGATGATATCATAGGAAATCTTACAGGACAACGGACAATGCAGACAGACATCATCAAAGTACAGACTGGGCTTAACATGACAGATTGCACGACAGCAGCTAGCGACCGGAAACAATGGCGGGATTACGCGCCAACCTCTGAGTCAGAGACATGACACCTCCAGGTACTCAGGTAATCTTACACCCACTACACACTTCTCATCTGACATATTTGATACATTTGATACAATTGGTGTATTTGAGGGCAGCTCGATTTACGGTGGAACGTGCCAGTGCACAATAATAATATTTTATGTCAAACTGACCTCTGCTATGCTTCATCAAATTTTACATGGAAATCAATTTGAGCCTATCGTCCCATTCCTCTAAATGTGGATTTACGGCGCTTGCAACAATAATAAGGTCATTTAAGTGTCGAAGATTAGGTGTTACTAGAGAGTAACACAAATAAAAAATAAATAGAAGAGATAAGAACCGATAGAATAGATGTTTGATGGGAACGAAGAAGCAAACCACGCTAGAGCACCCGCCAACCAACCACCTATCGCATTCCACAAGCATACAAAAGATCTGACACTGCAATGTGTAGTGGTCTTCTGAATGGTTGCTTTCATCAGACTTATCAAATAAGTCAGGAACAAAACGAAATCGTACTTGTCAAAACATCTCTTGAAAACCAGTATACATACATGGCGGAGTCTTGCACTAAACAGTCGATGCTTCAGCAGCTGCAATCTTACTTTTTATCATTTCTTTTGGGGGAAAAAAAGTATACAATACATATATGATTTGTCAGCTGCAATCTTGCTTTTCTCACTTCTTTTGAAAAAAAAAGTATACATATGATTTGTCAACTGAAATCTTACTTTTATCATTTCTTTTGAAAAATTATACATATGATTTGTCAGCTGAAATCCTACTTTTTTTTTCACTTCTTTTGAAAAAAAAAAAGGATAAATATTACTTGTTAGCTGCAATCTTACTTGTCTAACACCTTTGGAAAAAAATAAAAGTACGTGTATACAAATGATTAATTGTCGGCTAAAATAACAGCTTTGGAACTGCTCCTGCTACAACAACTCGGATTCAAATATGGGACGGAGGATAAAACATGATGGAAACGCGACTGCCGTATCACATCACCAAAAAGTAAATTGTCTTCTCAGTGTGAAATTCGGGGGGGAAGTAGTTGTCTGTCCAGTTGATTGTCTTGGACAGGTGGCTGTGTAAGAGCAGGTTCGACTATTCCATTTTTATAATGGGTTTATTTATTTATTTTTTGGTCTCTTTTTTCGGTTCCCGCAGTTTAATTGTTTTACCGTACTTTCAATATGATTGTGCTGAAGATAACTAGACTCTAGAGAGTAACACAGAAAAGAGGTTGGAAAGATAAGGACGACACACGGAAGTTTGATAGGATAGAAGGAGCAAGCCACACCAGCGCAACCGCCAACCGCTCACTTTCCCGTGATTTTATTTTATTGCATATGTAGTTATTTTACGCCCCAATCGACCCATGTTTGGATGATTTAGGGGGCAGGCTTTCGACACGACCTATCAGGGCCAACCCCAACCCGGGCTGAGAAGGATACAGGATCCCAGCAAAAAGACCGAGATACTCGATAAAATATTTAAAAATTATCTCCCACTTAGGAATCTTAGTTTTTAGTTTTAGTAGAGGTTTTACTGCGCTCGCAACTGCAGACGGTCATATGAGTGACAGAAGATTTTAGTTTTAGTAGTGGTTTTACGGCGCTCGCAACTGCATAAGGTCACATGAGCGCCAGAAGATTAGAGGTGTTACAAGAGAGTAACAAACATAAAAAAGAAGAAGGGGAGATAAGGACGATAGATGTTTCATAGGAAGGAGGAAGCAAACCACACCAGAGCACCCGCCAACCACCCACAATTAGGAATCGAACTCGGGTCTCCTGTGTACGACAGCGAGGAGCGCCTTCTAACCGCTACATCACAGACGTCAGTCTTCCCAGCCAGAGCGTGGTGGAATACGATGACGGTGTCTTGAACAAAGCCCCGACGGTGTCGCTGCGCATACATAGGGTACTGTATGGATTCGCCATCGATCCCGCGCCGGTGTGCACTCACAGAGGACGGACGGACAGACGGGGGGATTCGGACTAGGGCTGGGCAATGGGTCGCTTTAGCAAAATCCGGTTAATTTGTTAGTGCACCTCTTCGGTAAATAATCTGTTATGAACCGCTTCGGCATATGGCAAATGGGTTAGAACCACTTCGACAAACGGGTTAGCATCACTTCAACAAATGAGTGCACCCACTTTGGCAAACGGGTCAGGAAGGAGAGTTAAATTTAAGAGTCTGAATTCCGATAATGTTTTATTGGGGACTATCTGATTATCCGGATATGAACCCGGATTTTTCCCACTTCTAATTCGGACCACGATCTCATGCGTTACCACCACTCGCACCACGGAATAGCTCGCTGTTAGAAGGAAAGAAGTAGTAGCACACGGCCACCACACACTCACACAGCCCCTGACCGACCGAGCGACCCACCCCACCGGCGGCCTGTGGTGTCTGCGGTGTTGCTGGGATGAATTCTAATGGCAATGGTTACGGCACGGCCTCTTCGCCGCCACACGCACAACACAACACGCGACTTCCAGACTTCCGGGTGCCAGGCTGCCGGGTGGGTGGGTGGGTGAGGAAGTTCCCTTCTATCCAGTGCGTTTTACTTATCGCTAGAGTTTAGGTTTATTTAGGGTTTTACGGCACTCGCAACACAAATAAGCCAACGTTTTATATGAATCGTAATCGACATAAAGAACGAAGATGCCTTGTTTGTTTGTTGAGTAAAGAGGAGCATATCAACACAACAATGGCCATTTAGTGCTGGGAATAAAATTAAGACAGGCAGACAGAGGGAAAGTAAAGATGTAGGTGTAGGACCTACCAGCGGCGTCTTCCAACCACGCCCTGCATTTTGTCTTGGTCTCACAATAAAAACATCATCTTGAGGAAGTCGAAAGAGGCAGAAGTAAAACAAGAATAACTTTGTAAAGAGAACTTAAACAGATGTCTGACGGGAGAAGATAAGGATAATAACAGGTTTTTTGTTGTTGTAGTTGTTTGTTTGTTGTTTTTTTAAAGGGCATCCGAGCAGAGAAATGAGACAGTTGCGAGCGCCGTAAAACCCTCTACTATTTTTTTAAAAAGAGAGAGAGAGAGAGAGAGAGAGAGAGAGAGAGAGAGAGAGAGAGAGAGAGAGAGAGAGAGAGAAATGAGTAGCGACCCACGATGGTCGATGTCTGTGTCTGAATCCGGCACTTGAAGAACAAGGGGACGTTTTACACAGAGGGTCTCAAACTCAAGGCCCGAGATCCAATTGCGGCCTATAGGGCGATACTCGGCGGCCCCTGCTTGACATTAAATGTCACACCATGGGCAGGGTCGAAGCAGGCAGTCCCCTAAATATCTCAATCTCTGAAGCGTAACATATTTACAACTACGAAAAAAGAAGAATCAATCTATTCTAGCCCCCTCCCCCCTCCACATCCCAACCCCACCCTTTCAAACCAAAAAAAAAAAGCAGAAAGACCCCTTCTTCCAATAAAAACAAAAACTAAGTACATATACAATGCAACGGTACGTTGTATATATCGATTTTATACAATCTCAGTTGTTAAATAGAGATCGGGTTTTATTAAAGGAAAGTACAATATCGGCTTAACATGACCAGGGGTAACTGCTTTATCACGTCTCTGGAAAAGCCTGGTATACTCGAAATCGTCAAATACGGCTACACCGTGACACATTATTAACAAAGAAAAAAGTAGTAATCTCAGACAGGTTATCTTCTTCGACAGCATTATAGTAATACAATGTATAGATTCAAACGCAAGAAGAGGGGGTGGGGGCGTGTATAGGTGTTTGTCTTGAACAGGTGGTCGTAGGGGCAGGTACGGCGGTACAATACGCATTATATTGCTTTTATTCTACATCAAAGTCAAAGAGATCGGAATTGACACAAGGGACGAAGACAACATTGATTTCTCATGACAAGGTGTAACGGCCTTATCGCAGCTCTGGAAAAACCGGTGTTTTAAAATATTAACACTTCTCTCTCTCTCTCTCTCTCTTTTTTTTTTTTTTAATTAAAAAAATGGCGGTCTGGTTTCTTGTTTAGTTTTTGAAAGAGTTTAACTAGCAACACAATTAGGTCATATAGGTC
>NW_004797343.1:1777030-1779110 GCF_000002075.1 Aplysia californica
CCCCCCCCCCCCCCCCCCCGGGCGATGCTACTGACTGAAGTGTCTTTAGGCCATTTCCAAATGGGGAGAGTAACATGTTTTTATACACAGTAAAATTGTAAATGGCCTGATTCATCAATCTCACGCTCATAACTGTGCCTGAACTGCATACGAGGGGAACTGTTGCTTTTTCTTTTATTTTAATCCTTACTATTGTCATGTTCCTCTACTTCTTTGGTATGTTTGTCACACACTCTTGTGACCTGCTTTTTTCGGGGTGCCTTACAGTGGAAGCAGACTTTGTGCTGTTGAAGCTAAAACAGTGAGCAGAGTAAGCCTGATTCCCTGTATGGACTTCTCTGTTGACAAACACCCCTTGGCGCTCATAATATGACCTTGGTTTGTGCAGTTGCGAGCGCCGTAAAAACTCTACAAAAACTTTTTTTTTTAACTTATAGGTGCCAAAGATTAGAGATGTTACATGAGGGTTTCAGTTCTTGAAAGAGTTTTACGGCACTTGCAATATAATAAGGTAATATCTAATATTGTAAGTGCCGAAGATTAAAAGGTGTAACAAGAGAGCAGGAAACACCAAAAAATAAGGAGGAGAGCTGAGGACGACAGATGTTTGATAGGCAAAAAGGGGCAAACCAAACGAGGGCACCGGCCAACCACCCACAATAAAAAAAATTATTATAGCACTCGCAACAGAATAATGTCAGGTAAATGCTGGAGATTAGAGGTGTTACAAAGTACAAGAGAGAAGAAAAGACACAAAAAAGGAGGGGAGAAAAGAATGATAGATCTAGATGTTAGACAGGAAAGAAGGAACAAAACTACACCAGAGCACCCGCCAGCCACCCACATGGTTTCTTGAAATGAGTCCTTCGGAACTGTCACGCAAAAGGGTGAAGGGTGAAGGGTGAAGGGTGAAGGGTGAAGGGTGACCTGAACAACGCCCCGTCTATCCGTGTCCTAGTGTCCCTATTAGTGGGCCAGGGAACTCACCAGCGTACTGAAGTACTGTGAGGGCAAGGACGACACACCCGGACACAGAGAGGGAGAGAGAGAGGGAGAGGGAGACAGGGAGCGGGAGAGAGGCAGAGAGGGATAGGGAGAGGGGGATAGAGAGAGAGGGAGAGAGGGAGAGGGGGGTAGAGAGAGGGAGAGAGAGAGAGAGAGAGAGAGAGAGAGAGAGAGAGAATATATCCACACAAACTTGCAACCAACAGACACATAACCAAACAAAGAAATAAACACACACAAATAAAAAACAAAACAAGTTAACAGAATAATATCAACACAACTAAAACAAACGAATAAAATCACACAAACAGAAATAATATATTATTAATAATATTAATCAATATATCAATAATATATCATATTCAACAAAACAAACACCCCATATTATTATCTTTCTGAACGTACCGTATACATGGGGCTAGCGGAGGGCATGGCGAATCCCGGCAGACATCCAGGGTAATAGTCCTGGCTTACTGTATCACGCTGTTGACCTGCGGGAGGTGGGGGGGGGGCAGAACAATCAGAAGTAGAAGAACTCTCGTAAATAAATAAATGAGTGAGTTTAACGCCCTTTTCAGTTCTATTAGGTTATAAACTTCCAACTTCAGCCTCTTCATAACTTTTGGGTTTTTGGACAGACACGGTTTACAAAAATAGTTCACAAACTAATAGATAATTGAAACTCAATGTCCAAATAAGCAACCCAGAAACATGACACAGGGTTATTCAATTTTTTTGGGTGGCGTACTGGAGCTTTTATTGAGAAAAAAAGCCAACATCTGGAAATCCCAGAAAAAAATTGACAATATCAATGTTGTATAAATTTGCTCTTCTATTCACAAACAGCGACTATTTGAAATAGAAAAAAAGGTTGATTTTTAAGAAACTGCAAAGTTTTGCGTTTCACTCAATTTTGGAGGAAATTGTAAAATCTTGATTTTTTAAAAACACGTCTGTTGATTTCTTTCATACTAAGAAATGTAACTTCTTCCTAGTTGAATGTTATTTCTTTAAAGTTTGGTTGAAATTGGTTTAAAGATGGTGAGTTATTGCCTTTTAAATGGGTCCTTTCTTT
>NW_004797343.1:1781240-1782390 GCF_000002075.1 Aplysia californica
TCACACACACACACACACACACACACACACACACACACACACACACGCGCGCGCGCGCGCGCGCACACCAAAACAAACAAAGTGACTGAATACCAGGCCATTCCACGCACTGCCAAGAATCTTATAACACACAACAGAAAAAAAACAAAACAAAACAAAAGAAAACAAAACAAAAACAGTAAGTGTTCTTTCTGCCCAACTCGGGAAGCGAGCAAGTGAGTGCTTGCTCCAAGAGAATCAAAATAGAAGCAACAAGATCGGGCTCCCTTCATTACAATCTGGGCTTTGTTGTTGAAATCCATCACGCGTTAAGTGACGTTTCGACTTGATAGCTGCTGGGGTAAAGCGCTTCAAACCCAATGAACCGTGCTTGATATAGATTCAAGGTTTGGTCTACTACAAGGCTATAAGACAGTGTGGCATGGCATGGTTTGGTTTGGTGCGGTATGGCATGGTATGGTATTGGTATGGTATGGTATGGTATGGTATGGTATGGTATGGTATGGTATGGTATGGTATGGTCTGGTATGGTATGGTATGGTATGGTATGGTATCAAAGATACTCCACTATCTTTGATGGTATGGTACGGTATGGTATGGTATGGTATGGTATGGTATGGTATGGTATGGTATGGTATGGTATGGTATGGTGCGGTGCGATCCTGTGTGGTATGAAAGGATACGTTGAGTTGTTATTCGCTACTGCATGGTGCAGTATGATTTAGTATGGTTTTGGTATGGTTTGACGTGCTGTGGTACAGTATGGTCTGGTTCATTGGGATGTGGTAATGTGGTGTCGCATGATAAAGAGGATGTCGTGCTGCATGATATAGAGTCGTATGGTTCATTATGGGACGTGGTGTTGTATGGTTTATCAGGGTACGGTATGGCATGGCATGGTGTGATGTGGAATTGTATTCTGTGGTATTGGTATGGCATGGTTTGATATGGTGTGGTGTGGTATCGCATATAAATATGGTACATAGTGTTTAGTGGAGAGATTTCTAAGACAGTATTGATCATAACAAACCCCCAACAATCTTTACCGAACCCACAAACAAAATGTATAAACGTTTGAAGGGTAAGTTGGTCAGTCATGGTTTAAAGCCAGTCAATCTTTTTTTTTTTTTAAAGAAAGGTGTTTCTAAAC
>NW_004797343.1:1782562-1783986 GCF_000002075.1 Aplysia californica
CCCCCCCCCCCCCCCCCCCTTCGACATTATCTAAGATAATTTACGGGGCATGCTTCCGACCCTGCCTGTCAGGGTCAAACCCGTGCTGAGAGGGACACAACATCCCACCATGAAGACTGAGATACATGCACTAAGTTTTCTCCACAGTCGGGGTCTCCTGCGTGCAGCGGGCGATATTAGAATTAGAGTAGGCTACCAGGCACTTTATTGTTTTTTATAATAGAGGGTTCTACGGCGCTCACAACCGCATAAGGTCATATGAGCGCGCGGGACACACTTAATACATATATGTACATGTACTTTTAGTTGGTAAGAAATTTTGAATTTTGCCCGGGTGGCGGCCGAAGCCTACTCTTATCGATTTTAGACCACCAGGGGATTTTTAACGAGCGCAACTTGCACACGGGCCCTCCGAGATGTTTCGCCTTTGTCCGAGAAGGCTAATTGGAGATCTTTCCTACCAGAAGATCAGGGGTGTGGCAGAAAGACAGCTGTAAGAAGGAGTCAAGGAGTAGCAGTAGAAAGGCTGCAGAAAGAGTCGGGGGCACAGAGGAGGGTGCAAAGGAGGTGAGGGGGTGGGGGCAGAAAGAGGAAACGAAAGCAGGCGACAGAATATTGCTAGAGAGCATGAAAGGAGGTGAAAGGTGACAATTTTAGAGAAGAACATTTTTCGGTCGCTACCCGGATTTACCAGACACTGCAAATTAAGACAGGACATGAAGATAAAGAAGAAAAAGGGACTTGAATACGGCTCGTGTTTCCCTCCAGGTAAAGGTGGGCAGAATCCAGATAAATATCCGAATAATTGAATAATCCTCAATAAGACATTATCCGAATACAGACTCTTAACTCTCTTTCCTGACCCGTTTGCCGAAGTAGGTGCACCCATTTGTTGAAGTGATGCTAACCCGTTTGTCAAAGTGGTTCTAACCCATTTGCCGAATCGGTTCATAACATATTATTTACCGAAGAGGTGCACTAACATATTATCCGGATTTTTGCTAAAGCGACTCATTGCCCAGCCCTACCCCCAGGTACAAAACTGTGTTGAGAGAAGGACAAAACGACTCACAATTATTTGAAAAGTGATCTGGCGACGGAGCGAATAAATAAACCCTCCACGCTTCGGATCCCACCAGCCCACGAGCCTTAATGCCCACCAGTAGCAGTAGCAGCTGCAGCAGCAGTCGTTTACAACAAACAGGATAAACTACACCCTTCCTCCGCTGCGTCATGTTTTCGCTCTTCGCTTGCCCGAGATAAAAAATCCTTCAAAAGTACAAGCATACAGTAGTCTCCTGTAGGACCTGAATTTCGACCTAGCTCCTCGTTATATGCAATGAAGTGGTTACAGTAAGAATAAGACCATACCATGTGTGTGTGTGTGTGTGTGTGTGTGTGTGTGTGTGTGTGTGTGTGTGTGT
>NW_004797343.1:1785686-1787006 GCF_000002075.1 Aplysia californica
GACAAAGCTGTTGTGGTGGGTGGGATGGTGGGACAAAGCTGTTGTGGTGGGATGGTGGGACAAAGATGTTGTGGTGGGTGGGATGGTGGGACAAAGCTGTTGTGGTGGGGTGGTGAGACAAAGCTGTTGTGGTGGGTGGGATGGTGGGACAAAGCTGTTGTGGTGGGATGGTGGGACAAAGCTGTTGTGGTGGGTGGGATGGTGGGACAAAGCTGTTGTGGGGGGATGGTAAGACAAAGCTGTTGTGATGCAAGGTGGTGGGACAAAACCATTGATGGTGGTATGGTGGGACCAATTATTTTTTAAGTTCTAGTAAGAGTTTAACGGCATTTGCATTACAAACAGGTCAGATAAGTGTCGAGGATATCTTCTTCTTTGTTACTCTCATGTCACACCTCTAATCTTCGGCACACATAATTATAACGTACTTATGGCAAACGGCGTAAAATTTTTACAAAAACTAAACTAAGTAGTTTCTTAATCTGTGGTATTGGTTCCATGAGCAAAGGAAATATTTTATCAAAGTTCTTTTAGTTTTAGTAGAGGTTTTACGGCGCTCGCAACTGCATAAGGTTATATATATATATATATATATATATATATATGAGCGCCAGAAGATTAGAGGTGTTACAAGAGAGTAACAAACATAAAAAAGAAAAAGGGGAGATAAGGACGATAGATGTTTGAATGTTTGATAGGAAAGAAGAAGCAGACCACACCAGAGCACCCGCCAACCACCCACTCAAAGTCCGAATTCAAAATGTTTTTAAATATATATAACAACAGCAAAAACAAGACACATAAAGTAGGTACCCGTTGTTAAAAGAATGAAAAATGTGCTTATCCTCTCTCCTTTTAATATTTAGCAAGAGTTCTACGGAACTTGCAACACAATAAGGTCATATAAGTGCCGAAGATTAGAAACGTTACAAGAGAGCAACAAACATTTTAAAAAAAGAAGGAGGAAAGATCAGGACGATAGATGTTTGATAGGAAAGAAGGAGCTAACCACATCAGAGCACCCGCCAACCACCCACATAGAACATTTTAACGGCATGCCGACGATACAATTTCCCAGTGAGAGCAAGACGTTCAAGGCCGGTATATCTATTCATAATATGTATTCATACGCCATACGTCCCAAAAGCTGCGACAAGGATGCACGCACTCGAAAGGATAAGACACACGAAGGGCGAGGTGTGTGTCTAATGTCAAGTCAAAGATATCGATCGGACAACGCTGACCGACGGAGACGAAAATCCAACGTACGCGTAGGGAGAGAGAGAGAGAGCGAGAGAGAGAGAGAGAGAGAGAGAGAGA
>NW_004797343.1:1788676-1790092 GCF_000002075.1 Aplysia californica
CCTCTCTCTTTTCATTTACCGTGGCTGGGTGGTTGGCGGGCACGAGTTTTACTGTACTTGCAACACAAACAGATAATAATTGTCGAAAATAGAGGTGTTACTAGATAGTTACATGATACGAGTAAACCACACCAGGGCACCCGCCAACCGAACCCTTTTCTTCCAATTACCACGAGCTGTAGTCTGACAACGGTAAAAAGGTCGTTGACACCACGTAAGAACGTTCGTCGACCGATGGAATCTTCGCGAGACAGACAGACAGACAGGTAGATAGACACATAGACAAACATGGGGACTATTCATAGAACCAAGCAACCATGACAATTAGTTTTTGGCATAATTCTAAAATCGATCCTGGTCTGACAGTCTCAAAGAGCTGCTTGTCAGCCTTTGTACAACAAGCGCTCTCTTTTGCCACCTTTCAATTAAGACTTGCAGGCTATTTTTTGTACCGTTCATGTACTTACATGTAGATCTACATGTCGTATTTCCAAAGACAGCATTAAATAATAATAACCGCCACTACCTGGAAAATCCCCACCACCGCCCATAAGCATTACCAAACCACCTACCAACATTACCAAACCACCCACCAACATATTACCAAGCCGCCCACTACTATTACCAAACCGCCCACCAACATTACCAAACATTACCAAACTGCCTACTAGTATTACCAAACCGCCCATCAACATTACCACTTTCACCTGTATCACCAACATTACAAAACCGCCCACCAGTATTACCAAACCGTCCACCAACATTACCAAGCCGCCTACCAGCATTAACATTACCAAACCGCCCACCAATATCACCAAACCTCCCATCAACATTACCAAACTCTCACCAGTATCACCAACATTACATACCAAACCGCCCACCAGTATTACCAAACCGCCCACCAGTATTACATACCAAACCGCCTACCAACATTACCAAACCGCCTACCAGCATTACCAAACCGCCCACCAGTATTACATACCAAACCACCTACCAACATTACCAAACCGCCCACGAATGGGCCGTATCGCCCCCGGCTGGCAGGCACTGCTCTGATCAATACGTCTGACAATCACGTTATAACACGCAACATTGGGTCTTCGACAAAACCATTAACTTTATTTACAGCCTACGCTCAGACGGCCGACAAATGACGAAAACTTGTCGACTTTTTCAATTGCTACTACATGTATTTTGTAGATGTTTCACGCTCTCCCCTCCCCCTCCCTCCCCCCTTTTATTTGTTCCTCCCGGTGCAATTTACCAAATTTCGGAGGCAGGCTACTTCGACCCTGAACTGCGTGAGCCAACCCGGGTAGACAGGGACGCAGTGACCCAGCAGACAGATGGAGATACTCCTCACTAACCCTCCTACCCATGCGTGAATTGAAGTAGGTGGAGGAGGAGGTATAGTGG
>NW_004797343.1:1793072-1797865 GCF_000002075.1 Aplysia californica
AATAGCCATACCAAATTAAGTTCACAACAGGAGGAAGGACAGTTACAGAGAACAGAAGATGTTAGATAAAAGGTCTGTACTGGTCAAAATTTCACTTCTGGGGGTCAAAATCAAACTGATCTTGGCTCTTTTTTTTTCAGATAATTAGTTTCACTGCAGTTGCAAAAATAGGCCATATGTGGGCTGAAGAAAAGTGTCCTCCGAGTGTGTGTGTGTGTGTGAGTGTGTACGTGTGTACGTGTGTGCGCGCGCACGTGTGTGTGCGCGCACGCGCGTGCGTGCATCAGGGGTTGTTATGAGAGACGATTTTTTGTTTGGCATTCACTCCTCACTAGGAGAAGACAAACAGCATTATCCCTTCAATGAAAATCACAAGAAAGTAAAATTACAACAGGCATGCAAAGAAAAGAGAAAAATTTGGAAGAGAATATTTCAATGATAACCTTCACTGATAGTGACAGTCACTGATGATAACATACAACATTGCCAATCATGTCGGAGTGAACAAAGAAAGCCAAAGAACGACATACACATCAACAAAGACAAAAATTTCAGCGTTGACTGTTCACTAATTCAACAGCTTGTAAGTCAAATTATCAAATTCTACAAGATCTATCTTAAATCAGGTGAAACATTAATTCAACTATGATTATGATCGAGCGGCTCGAGACAGACATACCTATTACAAGGAGAGTACTTTACTTATAATAATAAGACATCACATAATAAGCTGACTTTAACTTTAAGTGAACGAGAGTGAAGGAGGAAGCAGGCTAAATAGTTAGGGGTGGGGGCACAAAGAGGCATTTAAATATACAATAGACTTATATATAAACATGCAGTCCAAAAACCATAAATTAAATAACATAAAAATCCACTGTCTCATGACCCACCCCCAGAGCACGCAAACAACACAAACACAGCAACATGAGATATGAGACAATACAGTGGATAAGAGAGAACGGCCCTGTATATCATCTAAAATGTACCAAGTTACCACCAAGGTCAACAAAAATTGCAGAATCCGACACCATACCAAGTACAGTCGAACTTATCCAGGACGACCATTTCTGATGAGACCAGTGGTCATCATTGGTGATATTCTTGAACAGTGTCAATATAGTATATTATATATATATAGCCTATTGCAGAATTTTAAAAACACGAAGATGGGAAGCTGGTAGTGGTCGTTTGTACAGATGATGGTCTTGGATAGGTGGGTCATTAGTAGGACAGGTTCGACTCCTTTACTGTAGGCCTACACATTCCAGGACTCCTTAACTCACTGTACAACGAAAGTTTTTCTCTGATCAGTGACTTTTACTTTTTATATTAATGATCTTCCAGCTACCACATCCTTAACATGATACAGACTATAGACTAAAGTTTGGAAAATGGTCTGCAAAGAAGAAAAGACCTTGTGGCACAAATTATTTAGTATGGAAAAGCTGTCAGGGGTCAGCTGAGTTCGAAGCCAGATCTGCTCGCTTCCCAAAATTAAAACTCAATTTCTACAAAAGAACCAATTTTGATGGTCTTCAGTGTAAAAATGTTAGGCCTAACAGACCAAAAGAGTTTGAGGAGAAACCACAGTGGCATGTTTGAGTTTAGAAGCAAGAATACACAAGTCAAGACTTGAATGTCATTCCCAAGGAAAACCCCAACTTATCTAAATTATTTGGTAAACTGTAACTGTCTTTCGATTATTTGTAATGTGACCATGTATCTCCTTAAACGTTCACTTGAATCTCATTTTCAACAAGACTGACTGAGATAGATCTTAGATCTAGATCTAGATCTAGATTTTCTAGATCTGACTTTTTAAAAATCTACAATCACCAGCCAGTATGATTCATTTTGGCTTAGCTTATTACTCACTGACATTAAAAAAACAAGGAACACTTGACAAACAAAAAACAGGAACAGTAGAACACTTCACTAAAGCACAGTTCATTTTTTTTTTAAATATTCTATCCTTACTCCTTACCTCTGGCCATCATACTCAAGAGAAGACAAAATTGCAGGTGACTACACAACACCCAACTACTACACACACAAACATCGAGACCTTCGCAATCAGCTGATCATACTACTACACACTTAACACACGATATGACACAAGCAGTTGTCTAGCCTGTATTGCCTGTATGACAGCATGGAGACGACAATTAACAGTACTTGTTCTGGAAAACCAAATCTTGAAACACGACAGGGCTTTCAGAGCTCCATGTCAAAGAAGCAACACCTTTCCAGTCCTGGTTGCTCCTTAAAAATCTGAGAACTCCGAGAGGTAGCAAAACACTGAACACACAACCTGCCTCATCCAGCACAGAAAACACACACTTTCCAACATCAACGGTGCAGAAAAACCTGATTCAATTCATTTACACATTATTTATGCAGCTATTGGACTCCAGATACCAAGCGAGGGGTCATCGGAAGAACAATGATTACCCTTGGGTGAAGGAATCATGATCATTTCGTCTTGAAAACAAACTTTTCTCTATCGCTTCTATCCACGTTTTCCAAGAATCAAAATCAAAACAAACCCACGTGACTCTCAAGGTTAAAACAAGAAACAACGACAACGTCGATGAGAAAATGAGAAGACGAGGAAAGGTTGGCCGACAAAGCTCCTCGGCTGGGCTGGCGAAATAAATATGTCGAGAGATAAAAATGGCTAGGAAGAAAATAATGGTCAATACTTCCCCCTACTCGCAGAGGGCCGCGAACTCGCTTCATGTCAGAGTACACGGGAGTAATTTTCTTCAGATAACCAAGTGATTCCGGGTCAAATCGTGACAAAAGACACACCAAACGTTTCGTCTGCTAACAAGCTATCACAATATCACAATTTTGATCCTCAAATGTTGAGTTTTAATTGTGAAAAACGAGCTCAAATGTCGCCAAAACAATCGAGGGTGAAGCGGGCACGGTAGACAATCTACGCGATGGAGTGCCTCTGTTTTATTCGATTGAAAAACGCAAGAAAACACCGATATCAGTGCCCATGTCACTTCCCCCACCCTCACCCCGATCTTAGAAAAAGGTAAATACAGAAAAACGAGTAAACTAGTGGATAATAGACCGAAAATTTCATCTAAAACTAACCTTGTGAAATTAGGAATCCTTTCCGGCCGGGCGAGCTGGGTTCGGGCGGTGAGGTGAGAAGAAAGAAAGGTTGGTCGGGTTTGGGAATCAGACACGAGACTCAGTGTTTAGGGTTGAGCGCATGTGGCACAAATCGTGACGTCACGGCGCATAGCAAACAATGCCGCTTGTGTGGCGCTCGTCTTTTCTACATCAATACAATCTAATACATCCCATATAGTTTTAATGGCACAATTGTCTCGTGAGGTGCCTGTACATGTGTATGATTGAGATTGGAAAAGCAGAAGTCGCTAGAAACGTCTGATCTAGATATAGATCTAGAGGGAAGTAGGTTCAGTCAGTTAGTAGAGTGGTGCTGCTAAATATTGAACTAATCGTGTGTGTGTGGCGGGTTGATTATCAAGCGTCAGTCAGTTATAGATAACAAAGCTAAAGAAAACTTGGCTGTGATTAGGTTTGAAGTAATGATTGTAAGTTTATTGCTCATCATTTTTGAGTTGTAATACGAGTTTTCATGGAATCTCACAACGGTAAGGGCGAATGGAGACAAGATCGGGCCGCGGGGCCGCGGCAGAGAGCAGGAAGGGAGGGAGGATGGCTGGATCAGAATTTTCGCTTTTCTCGGCTCGGCGCGGGGATAGAGGGTTTCGGCTATCGAGCTTGCCTCGCCTGTATCTTCTAATAGTAGGGCGAGCTCGCTTGCTGAAAATTAGGCCGCCTGTGTCCAATGCAAGCTTTTTCTTCCTACGGTTCGCGTTGTTGGAATGTTCCAACGCCGCAATAAGTGGGGGTGTTGGTTTCGTCCTGTGATTCTTTGTCCCTCGCTCAGCGCAGATATAACGTCTTTTGAATAATGATAATATATCTACTCTGTTGCACCGTCTTATTTATGTATCTATTTTATTATCAATGTCACGTTAACAAGTGCTAGGTGACAGGTCCGAGAGACAAACAGATAGCGTGGTCGAAACAAGATTGTTTACTCTACAGTCGTAATAATTATTGATAATTATGCCGCTAACGATTCAAGGAATCTTGTCGTTGAGTGAGTGAGTGAGTGAGTGAGTGAGGTATGCATGTTGTTCTCCATCGCGTCGCGTCAGGCCCGTGAGATGTGAGTGTGTGTATGCCTTCACTCACGTCCTGGTGTCTTTGTGCCTGGTGATGAGTTTTATTTTCGGAGTGCGGATCTCCGCACCACCAGGAAAACGCGCGTGCAGTTCGCGTGCTAATTTTGAAAGGTGGGCTCGGGGGTTCGGGGGCTTGGGGCTCTCTCCATAGCCTACGCTGACGGCCGGCCGGGTGGTATTCGTACAGCCTACCTGTGTGTGTGTGAGTGTGTGTGTGTGTATGTGTGTGTGTTGTTGGCGTCGTGGTTGGCGTTACCTGCTGACGGAGGGGCCTGGCAAAAGACATGTGGAGGAGGGAAATGAACGCGGAGAGGGCTAATTATATTCACTGCATAAACAAAAACAGAATTCGTGGTCGAAACAAGATGGCGTACGGTAGTTAATATTATTGCTATTTAAGTTTAAGCTTTGATAATGGAATTGTGTCTCAAATCTACGTGCGTTAAGTGAAGGGGATTTGTTGGGTATTTTGTTTGTTTAGTTATTTTGTTGTTCTTTGTTTGTTTTTTGTTGGGGTTTATTTATTTTATTTTTTTGGGGGGGGTCTTTGTT
>NW_004797343.1:1802196-1804696 GCF_000002075.1 Aplysia californica
TCTCTCTCTCTCTCTCTCTGTTCTTGTCACCACCGAGCGCGTGTTTGAGCTGTGTTGTTTCGAATCACCGCTGCTTGTCGATGTAGGCGACCGCATGTTATTTGCCTGTCCGATGTCTAAAAAAAAAAAAAAGGAAGAAAAGAGCCGATGGAAACCAGCGCGTTTTTCGCTGCCATTGCCGTCTCGTCTCGCTTCGTGTTTCTACTTGTGTCTTTGTGTTCGATGGACGCGGAGGTCGCGCGCGGCGGCAGCTGGTGTCTTGCCCTATCGTATTAGCTTGCTCTTAGTCCAACCAATGTCGTGGGTGGTTGGAAGGTGGGAGGCCCGGGTGCGGTTTGATCCTGTTTTTCCTTTCAAACATCGATCGTCGTTTATCTCCATTCATTATCTCCTTTGCATGTTACTCTAGTAACACATCTAATCTTTGGCTCTTACATAATACTACTACCGAATCAATATCTTATCTTATCTTATCTTATCTTATCTTATCTTATCTTATCTTATCTTATCTTATCTTATAATAAATTGCATTCATATAGATACTAGGCTATAGCCCAAATCCAGGCTTTACAGCATGCCCTATGTGTTTTACAAACAACTATTATCATAATATAGAATCTATTAGCTATTTTTGTTGTAAGTGTCGTAAAATTCTCACTACAGCTTATTTTAAAAAGTCGAATGTCTTAGCTCGAACCACACCTCCAACACATGCCTGTTCAGATCCTGGGACGTACGATGAATGCAGGCGCATGTAGCGATGGTAGGAAGCAAATATTGATGATGGTATTATTAATAATAGTGATAATAAATTTGCCCTATATAAGTATTAGTAATGATTATGATACTACAATCTAATAATAAAAATAAAAGTAGTTATGATGACACTGGTAATACTACGGTCAGTTTAAGGGTTACGGGCTGGTTGGTGGGGTCACGGGTGCTGAAGATAATTGGACGGACGGCTCTGATAGGTGGAAGACAAGATAACATAACTTCTACAATAAAGAACCCCCCCCCCCCCACCCCCCAAAAAAGAAAGAAAAAAATAAATAAATAAAAGAAAAAAGAATAATAAACTTATGCCTATGAATTGAAGTTCATGAAACCCAGTAGTGCACTTTCCTCAAGGCCTTTCACATGATCCAATAATAAATAAAGATCATTTAACCAGTCTTAGGCTTTAGTTGCATAATGGGTAGAAGCGAATGCCTGTATTTCACAATTTTCGGTAGCCCCAATTCAACCCCCCTCGGCCCCTCATCTCACCGCTAATTCCCTCCGCTGCCAACATTTGGTAGTACCACTAGTACCGCAGTACAGTCACTGTTCTGTTCTCAAATTTACTTAAAGTTAAAGTAAAGGGCATTGTGGAGTTTGAAAGTTACAGAGACTTCAGTCACATTAGATTTTTTATGACATTAATAACGGATAAATGTGTTTGTAGTCACGGGTTTTGTTCAATTGTCACACCGATGATTAATCACAAGAGATTAATTCCAATAATTGGCAACGTTTTTGCGACATAACCAAAGCAATATGTTGACGAAAAACAGCCCTTGAGATCAGACTCACAAATACACTCTGGCAAAAAGGGCAAAACCAGGCTCTCCGAATAATCACTGGAGCAATGAGGTCAACGCCTATAGAAAAGATGGAATAAACAACATCTATAGTGGCCCTGCAGAGGAGATGAGAATGCAAGGCCCTCATACAGTACACCAAGGCCACAGCTATGGAGGATCATATACTGCACACAAGAACAGCCAGATCAAACACCACAAAACTTAAAAGATCCAACTTCATCAAAGAAAGCAGAAAAATCCAAAGATCCCTACAGGACCATCTACCAGCCACAGTTAACATGCTGAACCACACCCCAGAGGCACCATCATGGGAAAAGAAAAACACAAACATATCTGTACACACGTCCATTCCTATGTTCACCACAAAAGATGACCACAGCGACCTGAGCAAGAAGTCCCTCACCCTGTCCATGCTTGAACAAAGATGCCCACGAGAAGCATGGGTAAGGATCTATACAGACGGATCTGCCACTGATGCTGTGAAAAAAGGAGGAGCCGGGGTGTACGTACACACGTACAGTTCCCAAATGGACGACGACAAGCAGAGGCAGTCCCTACAGGGCGACATTGTACAAACTACAGGGCAGAGACGGAGGCTCTAATACATGCAGCAAACATCATCAAGAATGATGTAGACCCTCCCAAAGCCAAGTAGTATTCCTAACAGATGCCATGTCAGTACTGCAGGCAATCACTTCAGGCAAACTATCAAGGCTACGAAAAGTAATTGAGGACATCCCATGACTGGGGATCATGCTGCAGTGGATTCCATCACACTGTGGTGTCTTAGGAAATCAGCAGGCAGACAGGATGGCCAAACTAGGAGCACAGAAAGAGCAACCAGACAACAGCGTTAACTACACAGAAATAAAAACTATCATAAATACACTATTTAAAGCACCCCAGACAACAGA
>NW_004797343.1:1809985-1830330 GCF_000002075.1 Aplysia californica
ACCCCACCCGATCAGTCGTAGTCTCTCTTTTTTGGGGGAAGACTTTTTTTTGTTTATTATGACACTGTCCAAGAGTGTCTGAGATGACCACTTTTGTCTTTGATAATGGGTGTTTGTCTTGGACAAGTTTGACTATAGACTATATCCATTAGTACTGGGCTGGCTTTTATAATCAAATTCATTTGTGTTTGTTTTGTCCGACAGTTGATGGTCCCATACTACAGCCATGCACAAAACAAGAAAAACCATAAGTCTCTCATCATTCGTGTTGAGGACTTCAAGGAGTTCAAAAAGCTTCTCCGAACCAAAACGAATCTGTTGGTCATTTGTGCTGAGTCAGGTAGGTAAATCACCTTCTATGACATCTCTACAGCTCAGTGTAAGACTGTCACTTTTCAAAATGGTGTACGACAGTCTTTCACGAAGCAGTCAACCTGATGATGTTGTCTTGTAGTTCTCCAAGTGTAACAATTTGACTTTGGTATATAGCTCAATATTATGTGTCGTCTGACTGGAAAATGTCTGTTGTTCTTATGTTCATCTTGTTGCTTTGCGGTTCAAGGGAAGTAACCAGGGAAATAAAGGTTCAGGAAGAGGCGCTTTGTAACTGTTAACTGAATATGGGTTATCTATGTCATATGTATTAATTATTAGTTATCATTCTTTTGCTTATTTGTCAGAGATGGATGAGTAATATCTTTTCTTGGCATTAAGTTCGTTTATGTTTGGATTTAGGTTTTATGTTATGGAGATTCTTGAGACGGACTTCCTAAAATTCTCTCTCAAGCTGGATAGAGCTGTTCCTGGGGCTGGATGTGGCCCGCAGGCCTTGAGTTTGACGTCTGGAGTGTAGATGCTGATGTATCAGAAGACTGTTTGAGAAAAGAGCTGAAAAGGAATTACATAGGAATGACTGTGAAAATATTATTATAGCTGCATCATTTTGAATACTTCTCTTGTATTAAATGACAGTACGTTGACGCTCATATGACCTTATATGCAGTTGCAAGCGCCGTAAAACCTCTACTATAAAAAAAATTACAGTACCGTAGCCTTGCTTTGTGCTCCTGGAACTATGTTCAATGGTCCCTCTGTTGCCACCTCGTTTCTCCCTTTCCTTGGAATGTGTAATCTCAGGGTCGATCTCATGGCTTCTCGCGTCTGTAGGAAGTGCAAATATTTGCCGATAGTACAGCACCGACGTGTCGCATCAAAGTGCTGTCACATAGATATAATGCATGCAGCAAAGATGATAATGTATAATGAATTGTGTTAACATACAATAGACAGACGGCAGTGTTTTTATCTCGTAGTAGATTATTCTTGTGCTTTCTCTTTCAGAAAAGGCCACAGCCAAAGTGATGAAGCTGTTTGACGAAGTTGCCCAAGAGATGAAGGGCAAGGCCACTCTGGCTTACGTCAACTGCGGGTAAGGAACTTCTCTTTATGTATCTGTTTGGCTTTTTTATTAGTATAATTTGTATTTAACTCCACTTTAAATGGGGCTCTTGTGGTCGAGAGGTGCGAAGTTTGCTTACCAGTTAAAAGATCTGTGAAACGATACCTCTGACAGTGCTGAAAATATTTTCTACTCTATAAATTTTCTCCTTTGTCCCTTCCTGTTCTCTAGTCTAGTCTAGTCATCTGCTTTCATCTCTTCTATCTCCTCACCCCCTGTCTACTCTCTGCTCCTCTCTTCCTCACTACTGATTCCTTCCTCTGTTACTCTTGGCTCCCTCTTACTGCTGTCTTTCTTCTGATCTTTGGATAAATGTGATGTAACACCCAGCCTTCTTGGATGAGGGTAAAAAATCTTAGAGGTCCAGTGGGCAAGTTGTGTACATTAAAGATTCCTTGGTGGTCTTAGAATCGAAAATAAAAAGCCTCAGCTGCCACCTGAGCAAAATTCAAAATTAATTTCTACTATTACTGAAAACACTCTTTTCAGTATATAAAAAAATCCTTTAAAATCGGAATGTGGCAGCATGAAGGCAGGAGACACTTGCTTGTTCCTTGGGTAGGGAAGTTTTTATTGTTAGTATCTCAGTCTTAAGTGGGCTGAAATATTTTCAATTCTTTAGAACTGTTGTCTATATTGTGTTTTGAAGTTGGCTGTTTTCATCAAAGAAGAAGTGAATGAATTCCAAAGAAGCATGACATTGTTTTTCCTTTTCTCTGATCCCCAGAGAAGATAAAAAATTCTGCAAGAAGTTGAAATTTTCACCGACAGCGTATGATTTACGACATTACAAGTGAGTGATTAGATTTTAAAAAGTGTAATGTTACTTTTATGTGTTCACCTGATGTTTGTCAAATGTCAAATCCAATATTTCTCTGGGAATTTAAAAAAAGATAATATAAGGTCCTATTTACGTGCCAATGGGGGCTTTTAAGCTTACATTGACACCCCCCCCCCCCAAAAAAAAACCCACCGATATCTCAGCTTGCAGTATCAATTAATGTTTTGTTCAAGGTCTTATTCTAAACCCCATATGTTTCCTTTTTTATGATTCATCCAGTAAGTAGAAGTAAAGTATGATTACCCATTTTGCATGTCTTGACGATCATGGCATGCCATTTTCTTTTCCTGCAACTCCACTCTTACTGCTAAGTCAAGCAGTACAAAATGGGTGGTGGGGATGGGGCTATACTTTACTTTTACCCCAGTATTACATTTTGTTGACTTTGTTTAACTTGTCCAGAATGTACCACTCTTAGGGGGGGTAAATCTGACATTTCTAACACGTGGGTAATAATTCAAGACTTTCTTGTTTGATTTATTTTTTTGGTTTTTGGTTTTTAAAGAACTTTTTAAATGTAGGTGTTTTTACGTCCCCATCAACAAACTTCTATGTCTGTTTTCTGTGTGCACATGTGTGTTGTGGTTTATTGTTCTCTTGTATTTTCGTCTCCCCAGGGATGGTGAATTTAACAAAGAGTATGACCGAAAACTTGCCGTCAAAGTAAGTAACTGATTCAAGGAAAAATCATAATACAACTGAAACTGCTTTAACAACCACCTGTCCAAGACAACCACCTGTACAAACGACCACTTCATACTTCCACCCTCACTTTTTTTTTCTTCTGTATTATAATTATAATGACACTGTCCAAGTGGACCACCTGTCCAAGATGACCACTTTTCTCCATCATTATAGGTGGTTGGGCTGTAGATATATTCAGAGTGGGTGGTTGGCAGGTGCTCTGGTGTTGTTTGCTTCTTCTTTCCTATCAAACATCTATCGTCCTTATCTCCCCTCCTTCTTTTTTGTGTTGGTTACTCTCTTGTAACACCTCTAATCTTCGGCACTTATATGACCTTATTGTGTTGCAAGTGCCGTAAAACTCTTATGAAACTAAAATATATTCAGAACTGCTTGTGTTTGTCCGTTCTGTGCAAAACTGTGGTCTGGAAGTGGGAAATTTTCTTTTACGCTTTTAGTTTTTGACCAATGGTCTGAATGTTAATTTCCTGCCACATAACACATGGGATTGAAATTTAAAATTATAATTACATTTTTTTTTGGAGGGGGGGGGGGTGAGTAGAGGCGTTGTTAATCCTGTAGTAGGCCGTTGGCACCATAACATGTTAGAAAAGGTGGTGGTCTTCGACATTTGTTCTTTTGTTCTTGGCTGCAGTACAGGACAGAGTATTGTCTGTGGTTAGGACAGGAGGAAGAAGTTGTAGTAGGAGATCCAGTAGTTTGTGAAGGGGAGAGGGGAGAAGAGAGCGAATGAAGGGATAGACTTAAATTTCAAATGTTTTAAAGCCCTTGATTGGACATTTTCATTGGTCAATCAGATTGCTGACTTTTCTCCAAGGTCTCCACATTTGATCATCATTATCATCATCATTATCATCATCATTATCGTCAGCAGCAGCAGTAGCAGCAACAGCAGCAGCAGCAGCTTTTTTCACGGTGTTCTAGATTAAAGGCCACTAACAAGAACTTTACCATGTACTTCTGTCCTGCGCTATATTCTCCACCTCTCTCCAGCTGTATGCCATATTTTTTAGGTTTGAATCTGAAGTACCCTAAGCACTTTTAGGTCTTCCTTTATTTCTCTTTCCATTTGGAGTACAATCTAAGGCCTGGTGGGTAACGTTTGCTTCGTGTTTTTGTTGATTCTACTGACTTGATCTAGGACTGTTCTCTACTTTAATCTGGCTAAGGTCCAGTTTGCTGCTGAATGCCCTGTGTTTTCAAGACTCCCAAAGTTCTACCTCTTGAATGACCTAATAGCGTTGAAAGGAGTATAAAACTTATTTGATGCAAAGGTACAGGAATGATGTTCACATGCATGTGTGTGGTTTTTTTTCTGTCCTCAGTCTATGGTCAATTTCTTATTAGATCCGACTGGGGATTTACCCTGGGAGGAAGATCCTACAGCCAATGATGTTGTCCACATATCTTCAGAGGAGGTGAGATGTTTGATCATGTGTATATGCCCCCCCCCCTACTGTCACACACACACACACACACACACACACACACACACACACACACACACACACACACACACACACACTCACACACACACACACACTCACACTCACACTCACACACACACACACACACACACAAACTCACATACACACACACACACACACACACACAGAGGAGGTGAGATGTTTGATCATGTGACGCTCCTAAAAACCCCTAGATCCATCTAAAAATCTCTTTGACCTTTGGAAGGCTATCTTATTAATAGTGACTGCTGGGTCAGGAATGGAAAGTTATGATTTTTTAATTTTTTTTGGTGAGAGGGCCAGTTTAAAAATCTTTGGTGGGTGGTTAGCAGGTGCTCTTGTGTAGTTTGCTCCTTCTTTCCTATAAAAAAATCTATTGTCCTTATTTGACCATCTCGTTTTCTTGATATGTTACTCTCCTATAGTAACCCCTCTAATCTTCGGCATTTATACAACCTATTTGTGTTGCAAGTGCGTTGAAACTCTTACTAAAACTAAACTTTTCTGTTCTTTTTCAGGGTTTTAACAAGTTACTGAAGAAGACGAAAAACCCTATTTTAGTCATGTTTTATGCACCTTGTGAGTATTGACATTAGAGTTTGAAACTTTATTCCTGATATTGTTCTTTAAGATTTGTTTTAGAAAATGCTGTTATTTTATTATGTTGTTGTTTTGTTGTTATTATTATTATTATTATTATTATTATTATTATTATTATTATTATTATCGTTATTAATATAATAATAATCATTATTATTATCATCATTATTATATCTGTGTATATTAATCTCCAGTAACACCTCTAATCTTTGACACTTGTATATGGCCTAATTGTGTTAAAAGTATCATAAAACTGACTAAAACTAACTAAACTAAAACCCATTTTCAATGCTTGTTTTATATTTTCAGGGTGTGGCTTTTGCAAGAGGTTAAAGCCAGATTATTCAGGTGCTGCTACAGAGTTAAAAAATAAATATGTAAGTATGGCTGAGGGTCTCTGCGTGATTGCTAGTTCT
The DNA here is from genome assembly GCF_000002075.1 of Aplysia californica. Lineage (NCBI taxonomy): Eukaryota > Metazoa > Mollusca > Gastropoda > Aplysiida > Aplysiidae > Aplysia > Aplysia californica. The sequence continues at coordinate 1,815,473 of NW_004797343.1, forward strand.
TTTGGCAACAAGGAAATATCTTGTGTTCAGTGTCAGCCCCGTCAAAACTTCTGGGTAAAACTATGGTCGATTAAGATTTTATTTGGGGGGGGGGGGGGGGGGTAATTGATTAAAGATCATTAACACTATGCCCCCACCAGACGCCGATTGGCGACGGTGGGATATAGCATGTACCGCAATTGTATCCTGGTCCGTGGGGATATGTGTTGCGCACTCTGTGCGCTGCGTAGGTGAAAAGTGTTAATGTGTCATGGGGCAAATCTTGCTATTGTCTGTTAAAAATACAGTTGAAATTGTCCAAGAGTGCCACCCATTGTGGAAAAAGAAGTGGTCATGTTAGACAGTGCTGTTATAAATATAAAATAAATGTAAGGAGTGAAATGAGATGTGGTTATTTGTATTGGTGATTATCTGGGTAGGTGGTCATTAACCCCTTCAATGCCGCAGGTAAATAGGCCCCTGTGCCAGGGGAAATCCCAAGAACCAGACAGCTCAGGGGTGACCCCACTCTTCCTCCCATAACTTTTTTATTTATGAATATTTCCTCATGAATTTCTTCATGTACAATTTACATTGAACCACGTTTCTATTGGTATAATTTTAGGGGGATTTCATTGAGAGATAGATGGAGAAAAGTTGGAGTTGGTAACATGATGCCAAAACGCCACCAAAAAACATAAAACAACACACATTTGAGTAATGACAAAGTGAGACCCCCCAAAAAGGGGAATGCATGTTGTGTGAGTGTCTGCAGGTAAAGAGGCTTTTCCTGCCTTGTACAACCCTCGTACAATCCATATATATTCATGTAAGCCCATCTGTATTTACTGCCAAGAAGTCATTTTCGTGCTGTCGATGTGTTGGATCTAGATCTAGATCTAATCTTCTCTTTGAGCTAAAATCTGAACCTGACGCTTTCAAATGCGGGGAAAATGTTGGTGAACATAAAGTTATGATAAAGGGAAGGCACCCGAATAATAATTACAAGATTTTAACCGTAACTTCCCTTATAATTGGTATTAAAACAACCTCTGTCACAGTCTCGTAAATGCTACGGCCCTTAGGCACAGCGCTACACAGTTCAGGCCCGTAAATTCTACGGGCGTGGTAGTGAAGAGGTTAAATGAGATTCAACTGGATGTACTGAATGGGCAAAAGCTTTGTAAAGTTGAAGCATTTCTATGACTTACTCCTTAACCCAATGAACCTGTGACACCGATATATCGGTGTGCAAGTTGTTTGCCCCTGCCCCGAAGCACCGATTTATCTGTGTGTTATAGTCTACCATAGAACAGTAATCCGTACATGGATAAGAAGGGGGGGAAATGACGTCAAAAAGAGTTGTAGATTCATGGTAACTCTTGTAGTAGTCAAGCAGCTCCAAGAAGAGGCAGTTGGTTTGAATAAACTTGTTTGTCGCCATGTAGGCATTTTTTACTTAGAAAGTCAGGGGACAGGGTTATTTTGGGCTCAGGAGGTCAGGGTTCATTGGGTTCATGTTTGCTACTTCTCCCTAACTCTAGTAACACATCTTATCTTTTTTAAATACTTATTTGACCTAATTGTGTTGCAAATGTCATAAAATTTGCCCTAAAACTGGCCTTAAAACTGTTTCAGACACTGGTAGGTGTAGATGTGGATAAGCCACCAATGATGTCCTTACGGATGCAGTACAACATCACTGGCTTCCCAACACTTATTTATTTTGAGTAAGTCGTACACAGGGTCTGTGTGGGCGGTTGGCGGGGTCTCTGTTGTGGTTTGCTCCTTCTTTCCGAACAAACATCTATCGTCCTTATCTCCCATTCTTCTTTTTTATGTTTGTTACTCTCTTGTAGCATCTCTAACCTTCTGGCGCTCATATGACCTTATGCAGTTGCGAGCGCCGTAAAACCTCTACTTAAAAAAACAAACAAAACAGGGTCTGTGTAACTCTTGGAATGTTTTGTTTTGTTTGAGCTCCCAAGCTTTGTTTGTTTTCCTTTTTTCTTTCTTCCGTTATTTTATGTTTTCATTTGTTTGAACTCCTAAAAATGTTTTTTCTTTCTTTTTTTTTCTGTCTTTCTGTCTTTTTTTCTTTCTTTCAGTCCATCTTGTTTTTATTTCTGTTCCTGTTTCCATCTTCTGTTTTTGTTTTATTGTTATTTTTCTCACTTGATGGGCATTGGAATGAGAATTGCTTTGTTTGTTTGTTGGTTCTTTTTCTCTTTCTTCCTTTTTTTCTTTTTTTCTTTCTTTCTCTGTTCTCCCTACTTTTTTTCCCATTTTATGTGTACAGAAAGGCGAGAAAGTTAGCAATCTTGTTTTTATAAATGCTTTGATGTGGTATACAGAAGTTAGTAGGCAATGTATGAGTGACTAGAAATGGAGAAGAATCGAGAAATAAAGGTGCGTTGAAAAGACTGGGAGATAGAAAGAGAAATGAGAGAGTGTTCTGGCGTCTATGTTTGTGAAATATTCACCGAGCTATGGTATAGTAGGTGGTTGGCAGGTGCTCTGGTGTGGTTTGTTCCTTCTTTCGTATCAATTAATGTGTAAAGTCCTAATCTCTCCTTCTTTTCTTTGTTAGAAATACCTCTAATCTTCAGCAATTATATAATCTGTTTGTTTTGCAATTGCTGTAAAACTGCTGTTACTAAGACTGAACCTAACTGTGATACACGATAAATATGCATTACTTGTAGTGGAATGGACAATTTTTTTTGTGTCATTGCCAATCATCATTATTGTTAGGATCAAATTAAACAAGCGTTCGTCTGTGTATTCTCTTCAGGTTGAGCTTATACGTTTCTAGGAATCTCAAACTGAGCGCAGACGTTCGTTTTATTTCTTTCTCACTATTCTCTACTTGTCCTACATACAAATAAACGATAATCTGTTTCAGAAAAGGCAAGGTGAAGTACAAGTATGGCGGTGAGAACAATAAGGCCGGAATTGTTTCGTGGATGAAAGAGTAAGTAAAATTATTGTGTTACCGTTTTTGTTGTTCTGTTCATCTTTTGCAATGTTTGTATGTTGCCTGTTATTAATTATTTTTACGAGTGGACCTCCTGGTAGATGATGGAAGGTGACCTGCAGTTGAAGACATAAAAGTAAAGAATAATACCCCTGCCCCCTCCTGTCTGTCTTACTTTTTCCCGAACTAAATGACCATCATTGTGTCAATGTGCTTCTCTTCGCTCAAACAAAACTAACAAGTGGCCGTTAGAGCAAGTTATTATGTATTATGTGTTTTTGTATACATTAACTCAGATTATCTTTGTGGGTATTTGGTTGGTGCTCTGGGGTGGTTTACTCCTTCTTTCCTGTCGGACATCTATCGTCCTTATCTCTCCTCCTTCTTTTTTGTATATGTTACTCTCATGGAACTCATCTATTCTTCAGCACTTATATGACCGTATTGTTTTGCAAGTGCCGTAAAACTCTAACTAAAACTATCAGATTGTCTTTGTTTACAGTCCCCAGCCTCCCAAAGAACCGGAAAAAGAAGCGGAGTGGGCAGATGAGAAGAGTGAGGTGGTCCATCTCACCGACAGCTCTTTTGAAGAGTTTGTCAAGCAGAATCCGTCTGTTCTAGTCATGTTCTATGCACCATGTGAGTTTGTGAAAATATCTTTTAGTGCATTAGCACCCCTTTTATCGTTTAGCTAAGGAATTGAATTTGCGCATTTCTTTAAGTCGCAAATTCAAGTAGTGAGCGAAAAAAACCTTGTACACAATTTTTATATGTGAACTTGTAAAGGCTGTGGGAAGTGGAAGCCCAAGCCTTCAGCTGTGACAGTAGCACAACAGTGTCTAGACCTTGTATCGACATATTTATTTAGCCTACGTATATATATTTGCCAAATGTCTATCTTGCTGCTGTAACACAAAACAGCTAACAAGAGTCAGTCTTGCGCTGGACCCAGTTCCTTCAAATCATTTCTGCGGACATTTTTGTCTATCAAAAGTAGATTTAAGCCTGAAATCAGGTTGAAGACCAGTCGTCAACTACTCCTAAGATCTATCAGGGTAACGGAAATAGAAGCTTCAAATTCACTTTCAAAATGTGTGAATTGGGTCATAAAAATTCGTACTATCGTGTTGTTGTGTTTGTTTGCAGGGTGTGGTCACTGCAAGAAAATGAAGCCTGGTTATACAGAGGCGGCTCAGCAACTCAAAGATGAGGGGGTGAGTATAGCTGGTGATGGGGGTTGTTGTTTACGATGTTGTTTTTGTGGGTGGTTCGTGGGTGCTCTGGTGTGGTTTGCTCCTTCTTTCCTATCAAACATCTGTAGTCCTTATCTCTCCTCCTTTTTTGCGGGGGTTTAAAACAAAATTCTCTTGTAACACCTCTAATCTTTGGCCCTTATATGACGTAATTGTGAGGCTAGTGCTGTAAAAGTTTTTTTTGTTTTTTGGGTTTTTTTGGGGGGGGGGGTTTACTTTAATTGTTGGTAGGTGGTTGGAGTGTGCCACTGATAGGTCCTTCCTACTTTATTTCTTTTCCTCTTTTGTTTCTGATTGTTTTTCTTGTTTTCCCCGCACTAAATCACCATTGTTATGTTGATGTGCTATTCTTAAATCACACAGATAAAGAAGTGGCCCAGAGTTTCGTGGGTAGTTGGTGGGCACTCAGATGTGGTTTGCTCCTTCTTTCCTATTAAAAATCTGTGGTCCTCATCTCTCCCTTTTCTCTTCTTTGTGCGTTACTCTCTAGTAACATCTCTAACCTTTGTAGGTGGTTGGCGGGTGCTCTGGTGTGGTTTGATCCTTCTTTCCTATCAAACATCTATCGTCCTGATCTCCCCTTCTTCTTTTTTGTTTGTTACTCTCTTGTAACACCTTTAATCTTCTGGCGTTCATATGACCTTATGCAGTTGCGAGCGTCGTAAAACCTCTAATAAAACTATTTTAAAAAATCTCTAGCCTTTGGCACGTGACCTATTTGTGTTGCAAGTGCCATAAAACTCTTACTAAGTGGGTGGTTGGTGGGTGCTCTGGTGTGATTTGCTCCTTCTTTTCCTATCAAATATCTATCATCCTTAAACTCTCCTCTGTTTTTTTTTGTTTTTTTTGTGCTTGTCACTCCCATGTAATGCCTTCAATCTTCGGCACTTATATGACCTTATTGTGTTGCAAGTGCCGTAAAACACTTACAAAAACAAACAACTCTTACTAAAAGCTTAAAACTCTTCCCTTTTAGATCACAGGAATTTTAGCAGCTGTTGACGCCACCAAAGAGAAGAAGATTGCTCAAGATAACGGAGTGAAGGGTTTCCCCACAGGTAAGACTTGGGACAAATACTGACGTGTACTAATGTTTCTGTTCCAAGGAGAGCTTTGTACTATCCTTGTCACTTCATTTCGCTGGTGTCACAAGCAATCCTCTTTAGTCCATTTGGGTAATTTGTACACAGGAGACAAAAAAAATAGTTTTTCTTGTGTAGTTCCTATCAGGAGTCAAACAAAGCAAGAAAATTGTAAGCTATCTTGTAGTTTGCGGTCTATGATATTATCAGTTGGAAAAAAAAGACAACTTTTTTAAAAAGAAATATTTTATTGCTTGCATTACTTCATTTTGGTGATGTTGAAAAGTGCATCATTGATTTAGATCTATATATAGAGATTAGTGAAGGTGTAAAAAAATAAAAATTCCTCAAAATCTGAATTTAAGTGGATTGCTCGCGACAGCAACAATTATTTGTTATCAAAGATTATATACTACGAGATGGTTCTCTTCATTCTTGAGACACTGTGAAAAGATTTCTGAAAAAAATGTGAGCAGATAGATGAGAAGAGAAGATTGGATGATATAGGGTTTTGAGAGCATCCAAACAGAAGTAAGCAGCGAATCATAATCTCTGATGTCGGTTTCAGATTTTGCACTTGAAGACAAGAACTAAAAGAGGCCTCTTTATCACCCATGGGAATATCTATATTGTTATGTATTAGATACTATTTTGAGAGTGACCTGTTTTGATAATGTAGAGTGGAAGCAAAGACAATTCGGAAAAGAAATAAGACCAAACTATTTCTGAGAAATGAAATAATACATTTTTATCTGCATGAATGAGGCGGAGATTGGTGAGGATGCTTGTTTTTACCTGTTATGTGCCATACTGGCGTGCCTGGTTCATCTTGGGCACTGTTTTCACTTCTTGACGTACCAGGCAATGCAACATTCATGGTATAGAAAGGGTTAGGGAAGTAAGCTATCTTGTAGTTTGCAGTCTTTGATATTGTCAGTTGGAAAAAAAGACAACTTTTTTTGAGAATTTTTTTATTGCTTGCATTATTCTTTTGTCTTTCTTTAAAAAACAAACAAACTGCGATTGTTTTTATAATAGTTTTGATGCAATTTTCTGGCTTGTTGTCAATGCTCTCTTGCATAGCTGCCAGTCAGTGCATAAAAAAACCATATCAATACATTTTTGAGGATCTGAGTACGGATATCCATTTTTGTGTCAGAAAATATGTATTCTCCATTTTCTAGTATTCCTCTTTACGTACTTGCAGATGCTGTAGATAAGTTATGACATTTCAAGACTGGATTTGGGATTAACATTGAGAACAAAGCCCCTAAATCAATTAGAAAGACCTTTACCGAACATTTCTGACATTATTTTTGGAGTTCTACTTTAAATAGCTTGTATTTATTGAATGCAGAAAATTGTGTAACGGGTTTGGAGGAGGTTACATGCCCAGTGCAGACCATCTTGACCTTCTGTGAATTAGTCTAGTTTTTTGTTTTGTTTTGAAAAGTTGGCAGCTATGCTCTTGTTAGTGAACTAATCCCTTTATAAGAGTGTTTTAGTGAGCTAGACATTTATTTTCATTTTTGTTCAGTATTTCAAGATTCTCTTACTTCACCCAGGCAGTGATTTCATACGGGACAGAGACAAATGCATTGTTATAGGGGTTGTATATTATTCATTAACCTCTTTGGGACACAAGGTCACTTCTAGATTTTGTGGTCAGTTTCCTATAATTAGACCTGGTTTTTAAATAGTACTAACTATATCCAAACGGAAAAGATTTCTTTGTACGGAAAAAATATTCCTGAATGCGAATCCCCGATTAATTTTACGAAATGCATCTAATAGAAGCAGTATGCAGAATGCAACCTATGACAGATGCCGTTCTTTATCATGGCCTCACATTTCGCAATGCATGATAAACGCTGTATGTCACAGCAGCCTCTTGGCTTGTTCGCCGTGTAAGAAAAAATGATGAGCGGCGTATGTCATACAGATCACAAAGAGGTTAAACTATTCAGTCCCATTGTCTTATGCTTAAGCTGCTGTTTGCTATGAAAAGAGAAGGCAGAGTGTGTAGTTGATGGGCGCTCTGGTGTTGTTCGCTTCTTCCTGCCTTCAAACATATATCTATTGTCAATATCTCTTCTCCTTCTTATCTTTTTATGATACTCTCTAGTAACACCTCTCATCTTTGGCACTCATATGGCCTAATTGTGTTGTAAATAGTGTAAAACTTTTACTATACAAAGCATGACAAGAGGGACAAAAAAAAATAACCAGGAAATTGTTACATTTCTTGTTTCTGAAATAGAGGATGTCTTTCTTCTTCCTCGTTCTCTAGAGGATGTATTTTGTTGGTAAAGATTCAAATATATAGCCAAGCACATTATTTCCTTTCATTTCTGTTCCTGTGAATGTAGTTATGTTTCAAAATGAATTTTACTCTTTATTGAAAGTTCTGATTGCTTTTTTACATGATGATTACATTTGTTAAAATGTGGCCTTATTCATCATCTCTTCAATGCAGTTGGCCTCACTCTACATGCAGGTCTTTACGCACAATAAATTGGAACTCCGCTCATATTTTGTACAATCAGATAGGGTGTCTTTAGTACTAAAATGAACTCTCCCCCCCCCTCACCCCCACCCCCCACCATATGTAATAAATGGTTTTAGATTTTTTGTCTGATAGTAATGTCAATAGCTTGCTGCGTTAAAAAGAAAGATTATGAATATGGCCCCTGGTTTTGCTTTGGTGGATGAATTTTGTGGGAGCATTTGCTTTTTAAAAAATCTCCTGGTTTTCTTATTTCTCTCATTCTGATTTCGATTTTTTTTTTAAATTTCGGCACGAGTGAATCACTATTTTCTTTGTATGCAGATAAATCATTTGCATATCTGTTTTTCTCCATACCCCCATCCCTTTCTCTCATGGACATGCCGAACTAACAGTGAGATACTTCAAGTAAGTGCTCTGAGAATTGTTACCTGCTCTGCAGATGTGATTCTTGTACTGATTTTGTGTGGGTGGTTGACGGGTACGGTGCTCTGGTGTGGTTTGCTTCTTCTTTCCTATCAAATATCTATCGTCCGTATCTCCCCTCCTTCTTTTTTATGTTTGTTACTCTCTTGTAACACCTCTAATCTTCTGGCACTCATATGACCTTATGCAGTTGCGAGTGCCGTAAAACCTCTACTAAAACAAGCAAACTGATTTTGTTGGGAATTTGAAGAAGAAAAAAAAGGAAATCTGGTTGTAAAAGATGTTAGATGCTGGTACTGTTGCAGTGTAGACAAGTTGCTGAAAGTACAAGCCCTGAGATGTAATGCAGAATTTTTGTAAAAAGTTTTTGGGATGGGGTGGGGTGGGGAAGGGCTTCTTTAGGTTTTTGGAATATTTCAGTACTATATCGTCACTGTCTCTAGAAAATGAGAACCTTCAGTGCTCTGTGCTGGTCTCATAGAGCTGAGTCTAATGGCATTACTGGTACCTTTCGCTCTTGAGACACAAACTATAATATGAATTTATTAAAATATCTCAGTTTAGTATTATTAGTATACAAATGCTGTTAATTATTTTTATCTTTCTGTAACAACACAATGAGGGAAATTTACTTGTGATGTGTTGGCAATCGTACAGTTGAATCAACCTATTCTAACGGCCGCCTGTATAACACACTTGTCTGTTCAAATGGCCGCCTGTATAACACACTTGTCTGTTCAAATGGCCGCCTGTATAACACACTTGTCTGTGTAACACACTTGTCAGTTCAAACGGCCACCTGTATAAGACAATTGCGTGTACAAACGGCCACCTCCCATTTTCTCCATTGCCTATTTTTTACACATTAGAATGGCACTGTGTAAGGTGGCCACCTGTCTAAAACAGCCACTTTTCTCCTGAACAAGGGGTGGCCGTCTTAAACAGGATTACTGTAAACATATACATATTCTACTGGTTTACAAGACTCTAGCTAGTGCACATTGAACTTTTATGTGGAAAGTTCCACCTAAATGATCAAATTGTGCGGAGGTTGAGGGTGGGGGGGGGGGGGGGGGAGATGGATTTGGGTGTAAAACATCTAAAATTTGTGTGATGTATGCTGTCAAGTGAGAAATTGTGAGCACTTTCTACGCATAGTCTGTTACTCCTAGGTCATTTAGTTTTTACGTGAGTGGGTAGTTGGCGGGTGCTCTGGTGTGGTTTGCTCCTTCTTTCCTATCAAACATGTTTCGTCCTTTTCTCCCATTCTTCTTTTTTTTATGTATGTTACTCTCTTGTGACACCTCTAATCTTCTGGCACTCATATGACCTTACGCAGTTGCGAGCGCCGTAAAACCTCTACTAAAACAAATCAAGTTCTCACGTGAAAGGGTTGAGAGTACTTGTCAGTAGCACTAGCCCTTGGAATGTCAGCAATCGGGTCAAGTGTTGTGAACTTTCCAATGTAAAGAGATGATGGTCCTCAGTGAGATGAATTAAGTGTTAATTCAGGATAATTTTTTTTCTTATAAAATGTTCTTTGAAAGTAAATAATATTCTGCTTTCACAACTTGAATACACTCTTTAAATTTTTAATTTTGGAATATTGTATATCTCACTCCTCATGTCTGCTTTCATAACCTCTATACAGGAATGGGGGTGGGGAATAGCAGTTTACAACAAATTGTGAATATTTATATACATTTTTTAAAAACATTTTGGGAGATTTGGTTTATCTTTGCTATCTATGCTATAACATTTTTGCTTGGATTCTCAGCCAGTTGCTTTTTGTTTATGGCCGCTGCAATGTAACACAGCTTCCTTTTCTTCCTACTAATATCATATCAGGAGGAGCTGTAGTATTTGTATTTATTTTTTCTGTTAATCATTACTTTCCCCAGAGATGGAGAGTATGCTTTTGAAGTGAATGAGAGGGACAAGGATAAGATTATTGAGTTCATGAAAGAGTAAGTATATTTGGTTAGATATATTGGTTTATTTAAACGTATGTGGGCCATTTACTAATGAAAACAGTGAGGGCAAGACAGATGCTGTTTCTGGGACCTTTGAATTGACAGAAAGGCCATGAACATCTTACTTTCTCCGAAAAACTAGAAGGCAAACAAGGAGGGGTAAACCCGGAGGATACTTACTTGGAGAACCTGAATTGAGAGGTGCTAGGGGAAGACCAGGATTATAAAAAGAAAAATAGTTTTAAAAAACAAAGAAACTGTTTCTAAGCCATTTCTGTCTCCGAACACAATGATTTTTGTATGCTTCCCGGAAAGCAGAGCAAATGTTTCTGAGTGTTCGAGGATCTGTTTGGGGTCGTAATATAGATTGTAAAGCTTACTGTTGAATATGTGCTGAATGCTATTTATTGTTGTTTTTATTGTTACCGTGGGTGTCGCATTCAACGAGGTTGCCGGTACCGGCTTGTTGTCCTCGTTGGATCCGAACTCTCGTTGAACGTGACCAAGGCTAAAGAAAAGAGAGTAGACAAGTTATTACATTACCTGATGTACCAATACCAGTAATTAAAACAGTTGTTCCCTGTGATGAAGAAAATCTCAAACAGCATCAGAGTGCGCATGTTTGAGCTGCGTTCTGAACGTCATTTTTGCATTAATTTTTTTTTTTCGAAACCCTTCTCGTATGGAAACATACCCTCTCACATCTAGGCTTAGATCTACATAAAGTAAAGCCGGGAGCTTGGATTTTCTGATCAGGGAAGAAAAGAAAATTGAAAAAAAAATGAAGGTCTCGATCTAGACCTACCCATCCAGAGTTCATCCAGTTTCACACAGCCCACATCGCGTTCCCACCCACCCCCTCCCATCCCTACCGTAGGCTAACCCTCGCCCATGCTCCTGACTTTGGAGTCCATATTAGGAGGCACATAAGATGTAGCAATACAGTGTGTTAGGAATCGAGGATGGGTCTTGTGCTTCGCGTGAGGTGGTTAGAAAGGAGAAAAATTCTTCGCTTTTGGGGCCGCTAATTGCTTTTACTTGGTTATCGCGACCTCGTTGACAGCGACTCCGGTCAGTTTGCAACCTCGTTGGAGCGGACGTACATTTTCAAAGAGATATAGAGGAAAAATGGGGGGTCTATGATTGCCTCGTTGGAGCCGACTTCTTGTTGAATGCGACACCCACTGTATTATGATGATGATGAGGATTATGTTACTATATTGTTTTTATTATGGTGATGATGACGATTATTACTATTGTTCTGATTATGTTCCAGTCCCAAGGAGCCCCCACCTCCCCCACCCCCAGAGCCCAAGTGGGAAGAGGTGGAGAGTGAGGTCGTTCACCTCACCGATGATTCCTTCAAAGGTTTTCTCAAGAAGAAGAAACACTGCCTGATCATGTTCTATGCTCCTTGTAAGTTTTTATCCAGCATCATGTTATGGCGTGGGTGGTTGGTGGGTGCTTTATTTTGGTTGCTCGTTCTTTTCTATCTAACATCTATTGTTCTTATCTCACTTCCCTTTTTTTTTTGTTACTCTCTAGCGACACCTCTAATCTTCAGCACTTATGTTACGTATTTGTGTTGCAAGTGCTGTATAATTCTTACTAAAACTAACCAAAATCCCCTTTATAGCAGAAAGATTGGATGACCCTGGAATAGCGAGCGATTTTATCTCTATTGTACACCGAACAATGGATTGTCTAACATTGGAATAGCCAACAGCTCCTATGCAGAGACACGATTATTTTCTTTTTAGGGTAATCACTTCCTACTCTTCATATTTCCTCTCTGTGTCCAACAGGCTTGAGACTGTGTGATACGCTTTTCCCTCCAAGCTTCTATTGCTTTATTGCTTCTCTTACTGCGCTGTGATTATATTCGCTTGGTTCATGAAAAAAATTGTTCCATCTGTGATCATTTGTTAGAAATAATTTTCATCCTACTGTGCAGCAAATTTAATAGACTGTCTTTTTCGAATCAATCATCGTCTACCATGACACCAATCTTCCTACCCCCCGAGGCAGTGCCACTGACTGTAGTGTCTTTAGGCCATTCCCAAAGGGGGGACATTTCTCGTTCAAGCACAGTAGAATTGTAAATGGGCTGATTCATGTCACGCTCATAACTGTGCCTAATCTACAACAGGGAACTGCTGCTTTTTCTTTCCTGATCCTTACTATTGTCATATTCCTCTACTTCTTTTGTATGTTTGTCACTCTCTTGTGACCTGCTATTTTGGGGTGCCTTGATAGTCGAAGCAGATCTTGTGCTGTTGAAGCTAGAGAGGTGAGCAGTCTAAGTCTGATTCCCTGTAAAGACTTCTCTGTTGACACTCACCCCTTGGCGCTCATATGACCTCATGCAGTTGCGAGCGCCGTAAAACCCTCCACTATTAATTAAATTAAATTAAACCAATCTTCCGTTTCTCTCTTTCTTTGTGACAAACTTCTCTATGGCTCTTGACAGTGACAGCAAAGTCGCCCAGAATGAAGCATAAACCGAAGCGATCTGACACTACCTCCACGGTGATTTAAAATCACCCTCAGTGTGTTGTTTCTCATAGTTATTGATCTTTGTATTTTTAAAATGTCTCAACTGCTGCGAGAAGCGGTGTTCAGGATACTATTTTGTTGTTTACATTTTTCCAGCCAGACCCTTGTTTTGACACGTATTAGTGACAGCAGCAAAACAAGGGACATATGTAACTGTACTTTGTGACAGATGTTACTACGTATGCTTACAATAATTTTACGAAGTTCTAGATGTTTAAGAATTTTCCGTGAGTATCAAACAGAAGTTTGATACTTCAATTAAAATACTCGTCGATACTGAACAATACCAGCTACTTTTACCTGTAGCAAAGATTTATAAAGAACTATGGTAAAAAAAAGACTTGCTATTCCAATGTCAGAAATGCTCACTTTTACAGTATTAAGTACTACGCAAGCTCGCTATTCCAAGATGCAGCCCAGTATGATATATAGATACAGTTTAAATTGTCCAAGGTGACATCCATCGTGGAAGAGAAAAGTTGTTGTCTTAGAATTTCACATAGCAAAGAAATGATTGATGTGTGCATTTCTTGCTCTCTTTGCAATTGCAGTCGTGCATTGACATGTGTCAGCTGACAAATGTGTGCATTGTCTCACCAAGAATGTCACCCATTTGGAGTGGTTTGCTCCTTCTTTCCAATCAAACATCTATCGTCCTTATCTCTCCTCCTTTTTCGTGTAACACCTCTAATCTTTAGCACTTACATGACCCATAAGTTGCAAGTGCCGTAAACTCTTACTAAACCTAATGCCTTTCATTTGTCATCTCTCAGGGTGTGGACATTGCAAGAAAGCAAAACCAGAATTCATGTCAGCTGCGGAAAAATTCAAGGAAGATACTAAGGTATTGTGTTTTACATAACTTTTTGACTTCCTTGCTCTCACCTGTTTATCCGCTTTTTTGAAAATTCTGATTAGCTGTATTACGTAAAGTAATATCAGAATGGTGGTAACATTTGCTGTGTGTGACTGACGGGTGCTCTGGTGTGGTTCACTCCTTCTTTTCTATCGAACATCTGTCTTCAATAAATGTCTCCTCCTTCTTTACTTTGTATGTTACTCTCTAGTAACATCTCTAATCTTTGGCACTTTTATGACCTAGATCTATTTGTATTTCAAGTGCTGTAAAACTCTTACTAACTAAACAAAAAATGAACTAAAACTAACATTTGCTTGTCCTATGATCGGCATAGCAATTCAGTTGATAGATTTTTTAGAGGATAAGCTCAAAATGTTAAGTTTCTTTCTTTTCTTCTTTGATGTCATTCATCTTTGTGTAGTTTCTAAAAAGTATTCAACTTATATGAATACAGTTGTTTAAGATCAAGAATTTTATACTTCCATGATTGGTCTATAGATTTCTTTGTTCTAGTCGTTTTGGATGAAACAGAATGGTTGTTTTTGTCCATCATATCCTGAAGTGTTTTCTACATTACTCAATCCATCTGCTTTTGTTTAATATTTAAAAAAGATAAAGTCTCCTATAGAAATGTACTACTGATTACTTTTTTGAAAAAATGAGCCGAACATTTAAAAAAAATTATCTTTGAAATTCACTGCCACTTCCACCTTTCCCACCACCATTGCATCCACCACCTCGACAACTGCAACCACCACCATCGCCGTCGTCATCTCCACAACCACACTCACAACCACCATTACCCCCACCATCAACACCACCCCCATCACCACCGCTACCACCACTACCGCCACCATCATCACCACCACTGCAACCACAACCACCACAACAACTACCACCACAACCACAACCATCATCCCCGCTACCACTGTCACTACCACCACCATCACCATTTTCACCACCACTACACTCACAACCACCATCACCCTCAACATCAGTGCCAGCACCACCATTAGAATCACCACCGCCACCACCATTACTACCACACTCACAACTACCATCACCACCTTCCCCAGGTTGCCTTTGCTGCTGTAGACTGCACCAGCCAGACAGGATCTTGTTCCAGCAATGATGTCACAGGCTACCCAACCTTCAAGTACTTCAACTATGGCAAAAACTCACAGAAGTACATGGGAGGAAGAAATGTAAGAAATTATTGCAAACCTTTTTCTACTATCTACTATTTC
>NW_004797343.1:1830430-1872467 GCF_000002075.1 Aplysia californica
AGATAGAGCAGAATTTCTTTTGATCGAGATTACAAAAAGTTATCACCAACCTTTCTCTCCCCAGTTTTTTTTTTCCCACGATAAGAGGGAATTTCTCTTGGTTGAAAATATAACATGTTATTGCCCACATTTCTCAGCCATGTTTTTTTCCTCAAGATATGATGGAAGTTTTTCTGATTGAGAATGTAAGATGTTAATGCAAACTTTTCCCTGTCATGCTTACAAAAATTTTTTTTTACAGTACAGCAGAATTTTTCTTGATAGAGATTGTAAGACATTTTTGCTAACTTTTTAAATTTGTGCTCTTTTTCCACAATACGGCAGAATTTCTTTTAAATAAGAATCTAAGAAGTATGTAGAATTGTACATCTTTTTCTAGAATGAGAATGTATGAATTTCTTGTAAATCTGTTGCAGTGAAGGACACATAGTCCGATAAAGGATTTCTCGTGAATGAGAATGACAAACAGTCATGGCGTTGTGCGAATCTAGGTCATGTTGACTTTTAGAAAAGATTTAATATTCAACAAATACACCAATGTTGAATGATTTGAGAAGTTATCACTCCAACAGTTTTTACTTTCCACTTTCCGATAAGTTATTATTGTCAGATAGCAGGTTTTCTTTCAAACAGGGAATTGTCAATTGTTACTTGTCTCAGATTAGAAGCATCAACATAAGTTTACCTTTATAATCTATTTTTTTTCTTTCTTTCTTTTCACACTTCTCCCCTCCAGGAGAACGACTTTGTCGCGTTCATGAACGACCCTCTGAACCCCGCCCCGACCCCGGCCCCTCCCGCGGTCCAGTCGATGGACGAGCAGTGGCGGGACTTTGCGGGCTACGAGAGCCTGGCACTCCTCAGTGCCTCCAACTTTGAACTGGTGGTGGCGGAGAGCTCCCAGCTGCTGGTCATGTTTTACGCACCGTGTAAGTGTAGCGGCTGTTGTGTCCCTCGCTTGTGCATCTGAGTCTTCTCTCACTTAGGGTAGTAAAAAATATCTTTCGAGATAATTTCTTTTTTTAAATTCAAAATTAAAAAACAGTTGTTTTTTTTTGGTATGTTACATGTCTACGTCTACACCATGTAGCTTGTAAAAAAGCCATAATATTATTGTAAAACAAGAACAACAAATTATAGCTGTAAATGAATCAGGGCTCAAGAAATGACAGTGTTAGGGGTTTATAACAGCACAATAAAAAATATAACCCGCATAAACGACTAAACGTAAGGTGTAAACCTTGGAGAGACTACTGTATGCCATTTGTGTGTGTGTGTGTGTGACTTGAATTTGCGATTTTTGAGATTTTAAAAGAAATTTGCAAATTCAAGTCGTTCTTGAAATGTTAAAAGGTTTGCTACTACATTGAAACACAGGACACTAAGCGACTCATGTAGCAAACTCAAAATGTTTGTGAAAGATGAAATGGGCAAAATCGAAGAAAAAAAGAGTGCGCAATAAGTACCTGGTGTACAGTATGTATAGATGATGATTTCCGGATATAGAAGGCAGTGTGTTTGCTATTTTTTAACATTTAAAAAAAAGTTTAAAAAAAGTATTGATTTCATAGTCAAGCTCGGTTTCAAATTCACCCCCTTTATCTTTTGTGATATGTCTGGTTTTTTTAAGCTTTAACATGATCCTCTTCTACTTCACGCCAGTATGACTTTTGTCCTAATTAGTTCTTGGCGAAACATATCAGATCTTTTGACTAGCTTTCTACTGTGCGGGTGGTTGGAGGGTACCATTGGTAGGTCCTACATCCTTTCTTGCCCCTCTTTTCGTGCGCTATTTTTCTGTCCACCTCAGTTTTTCCGGGCACTGCAAGCATGGTCGTCATTGCATCAATGTGTTTGTCTTAACTCGAAACAAAGCTGTAAACTGCAACTTAATTCCATTCAGGTTGTTAAAGGGTGTCGTTGGTAGGTCTTACTTCTTTACTTCTTACTACTTATAATAATAATAATAATAAATTGCATTTATATAGCGCATTTCCACAAAGAAGTGCTCAAAGCGCTATACAATAATACAAAGAACATATGAAGCGCACAGCTCGTATAATAATCATCTTTCTCTCTCTCTCTCTTTCACTAGTCTGTCTCTGTCTCTGTCTCTGTCTCTGTCTGTCTCTCTGTCTCTCTCTCTCTCTCTTTCTCTCTCTCTCTCTCTCTCTCTCTCTCTCTCTCTCTCTCTCTCTCTCTCTTTTTAAATTAAAAAAATGGCGGCTCACGTGGAAAGAAACAATGAGAAGCACTTATGTTGAAAAGCTTGAATCATTATTAAATGAAGAACATGATATGTTTTTGTCATATTTAAGTCTCAATGATGTCGACTCTGCCTGTAATGTTTTACAACAATGCATTAAAATATCAGCAGGAGACATGCAAACCAATAAGCAAAAGAAAGGAAAGCATAGTAAGCTTCATCAACCATTGTGGTGGGATAACGAATGTGAAAGGCTAAAGAGAGTAAAATATCTTCACCTCCACGATTTCCACAGAACAAACAGCTCAAATGATCTGGATAAATTCCTTGAAGCAAAGAAAGACTTTAAGGAGATGTGTGCGTTAAAAAAGAAAATCTGTGATGCCCAGACAGTAGAAAGTTTAAAACAAGACCTTACTGATAAACGATCAAAATCATTTTGGCAAAAGGTTAATAAAATGAAGCGTACTCATGGCTCATTTAATGCGGCTAAGGCCACTCTCTCTCTCTCTCTCTCTCTCTCTCTCTCCCTCTCTCTCTTTCGCCAGTACAACCTTGAGTAAAAACAATCCCACAAAGCTTACCCAGACACACTCGCACACATTGATGAATTCACACAGTCATAAATTCGTACAGAACAGAACGGCCTGAATAAACTATACTGAGAGAACATAATAATATTTGTATTGGGAATGTCGGAAATTACAGATTGAAGCTGAACTGAAACAAATGAGTTTTAAGTGCTGATTTAAATTTTGATAAAGTGGTGGACTCCCGTAGATGAGCTGGTAAAGCGTTCCACAAGGAGGGGGCGTGGTGTGAAAAAGCTCTCCCTCCGAGTCTCTGACTTTTGCTTTGGACTTGTCTTTAAAGTCTTTTCGTCGCCAATCTTGAAGGCCGAGATGGTATATATTCGATGACCATGTCACAAAGATATGATGGTGCAATGTTGTTGACGCACTTCAAACAAAGGACCTTTGATGTTTCTGTTTTTCTGTCTGTATTCTACTCTAAATGACCTATTGTATTAATGTGCTTCTCTTCTACTCAAACACTCAAAACTTCGTTCATCACCTTGTAAACAGTTCCTGTCTGTCTTCTGTCCCCAGGGTGTGGACATTGTAAGAAGATGAAGCCAGCCTATGCTGAAGCAGCTGCTATAGTGGAGAGGGAAGGGGTGAGTCAATGATAATTATAACTGCTTTTATGCAGCGAATATCCATGCCCAACAGCATGCTTAATGCACCGAGAAAACATTACTTAAGGAAAAGATGGAGGATTTTTGAGGAATGTGTCATTGAGGATGTTACAGAGGTGCTGATTTTCTGGATGAATCTGTAAATCCAGATTTCTGAAATTTTCCATCTTATGTAGTGTGTTCCTGCTTATACATGTACCATTTTAATCTCTTTGTACCTGTCATATGACAATATCTCGACACAAGATGCCTTAGACAATAGAATGAGTAAGTTTTGGGTTTCCAAGCGTCCGTTTCCATGGGTTCCGAAAAAGTTAAGGATTTTTATTATAGCTAGTTGGCACCTCTGATGTTCATTTTTTACAATTGAAGGTGAGTAAAGTGTTTCTCATTGAGTGTTCTTTTTTAAAGCATTTATCTTTGAGTGTGTTTATTATTTTTTTTATTTTGATAGAGGATGAGTAAATAATTTCCCATTGTGAGTGTTATTTTTTTTTTTTTACGGTGGTAAAATATTTCTCTTTGAATATGTTATAAAAAATAATTTTTTAAAAAATGGAGAATGGATAAGAATTTGTCATCGTACATTCTCACATTTTACTTTTCCGTTTGCAGCTGGGTACTTTGGGAGCTGTAGATGTCACAGTGGATGGAGATCTGGGCTCTCAGTACAACGTCAAGGGATTCCCAACCTGTAAGTACTGCAGGACTCTGTCTGGTCACCGCATATTAGATTGAGCGGGTAACGGACGCCCATACAAGCGGACCGCGAGCCTCAAGAGATTTAGTTTTTTGGGTCTGCTCCACAATTTTATTCTCTCAGCGAGCGGACGAACTCTAGCCTAGCAGACGAGAGCGATTGGACTGTGAACCTCAAGTCAGTTCGTTTCTTGGGTCTGCTCCACAATTTCATTCACTGAGCGGGCGGGCAGGCGAACGGACGAACTCAAGCAGACTATATACTCGACGCGAGGTTAGGCCCATCATCTATTGTTTGTTAATTAAGTCTAATGTTTCAAGCCACTATCGGTGCCCTGGTGTGAGAGAGGCTGATGACGTAATGCTATGTGTGTAACCTTTCACCTCGTGTGAGGGTCACACTGCGTACATTCCAATTTATCGCGAATGCGAAGTTAAAAAAATTCCCAAAGGACTTTTTTTTTGTTAGTGGGGGGGAGAGAAATTTCCGCCATAAATGTCTAGCTACAATATATGGGGCAGGAGGGTGAAATTTTTTTCTTTTGAGCTCCACGGATTCGCTTCCGTAGGGGGGGGGGGGTTGTAAGTACTATGCAATGGAAGGTGTCACTCCCCATCCATTCGCGCACTGAATAAACTGTTGTCTCTGCGTTTGATGTGTAGCGAGTTGCGAACGAACCTTCACAAGTGGATGGCTCGTTACCCCATCTGCTCATTTGTGAGTAGTACCTGCACACCGTTCATTACTCACGATCACGGACACTGATTTAGCGAGCCTGACCCAACTCTGACACATATCGCGACCTCAGTGCTTTCTGTCATATCTCCATTTTTTATAACAGTGGGTCACATTTTCACTGTTATTAAAAATGGAGATACAAGAAAGCACTTGGATCATGATATATGTGCCAGAATCTAGACAATAAAGATGTATCTTTTCTTATCTTCTATTGACTGACTGTTGAGTGTAAGATTCAACCGTACGCCTTTGTGAAAAGTGATGTATGATGGAGTCTTACACAGAGCAGTTAATTCGTGTTTTTGTATGTACTTGTGTTTGGTCAACCCTTCTATATGGCTGTGAATGCTGGACAATCACTAAAGACAGTGAAAATAAAATAGAAGCAACAGAAATGTGGTTTCTTAGGAGACTGCTAAGAGTATCGTGGAAGGAAAAGAAATCAAATGAGGTAGTGCTTGATGAAGCCCACGTGGGACGCTCAATGTTAAAAACAATCAGGAAACGACAAATGTAGTTTTAGGGACACATAAATAGACATAAGGGTCTTGAACACCTAGCTCTCACTCTCAAAATTGAGGGCAAGTGAGGCTTGGGAAGGCCCAGAACTACATACTTAGGGAACCGAAACAAATGGATAACAGGGAAAGATCAGGGAAACATAGCTTTTTTGAGAGCATCCGAGCAAAGGAATGAATGGAGAACCATGATCGCCGATGTCTGTCGCTGATCTGGCACTGGATGATGATGATGTATGTACTTATTTGTCTTACGACATGGTGGAATCGGGCGTTACTCAATTTTTGGGCGTATGTAGTTTTTGGTATCATCTTGAAGCCTCTTAATTTGCCTTGCTTTTGATGAAAAAATATGTGTGGAATAGAAATTGAGATATTTGTGATTAAAGATGGGGGGAGGGGGGGGGGAGAGCTTGTGTCACTGGATAAACTAGGGAGAAAATGGCTATCAAAGTTTGGTTACTTCCAAAGCTTGAGTGTTCGTGGAACCTCTATATTTACACTTTTTTTGCCTTTGATTAATGTGTTTCAGTAAAATCTAATAATGATAATAATAGATAGCATTTGTATAGCGCATATCCCCGCTCATCAGCAGGCTCTATGCGCTTTACACTATATTATTACCCCAGCAGACCATAGAACACTGCGAAACATTCTCAGCTTCCCGGGAAGCATACAGTGCAAGCACCTGATTAAGCGCTCAAACACTTACAAACTGACAAGATCTTTCGCTGTCTATAGCTGGGTACCCATTCCCACCTGGGTGAAGTGAGGAAAATTCATGTAAAGTGCCTTTCCCAAGGACACAACGTCGGGCCCCTGACGGGATTCGAACCCATGACCTTACGGTTGCGAGTCCGAGAGCCTAACCACTAGGCCACCGACGCCACATATGCTGGAATGCGTTTTAAAATGAACATATTATAAGATGTAGAGCCCCCCCCAAAATTTTTCTTTGCTTGTTTGATTTAATTATTTTGACAATTGCCTGATTTCGCCGTGGTCATAATTGTTGACTTGGGCATAAAACATGAACATCTTCTTAGATACAAGGAATCGTAATACATCCCTCTTGTTTTCTCTGTTTCATCATCACTTCCTCTGTCCTGTCGCTCTGTGTAGTTAACTTTTGTTTCCTGCTTCACTAGAGACATTTTTATAAGAATTCTCTCATGTGGGGAAATATGGGGGTGACAGTGGCCTGTACAGTTTGTTACATTTATTATTTCAGTGGTTGTGTCCTATAGTAAGCCCAGTAAGTGGTGGCCTTGTGGTTAGGCTACCGGACTGGTTCGGGGTTCAAGCTGCGGGCCCGATGTTGTGTCCTTGGGAAAGGCATTTTACACAAATTTTCCCCACTTCACCCGCATGAAAATGGGTACCCAGCTATAGACAGTGAAAGATCTTGTCAGTTTGTTAGTTAGTATTTGAGCGCTTAACCAGCTGCTTGCACTGTATGCTTCCCAGGAAGCTGAGAATGTTTCTGAGTGTGCTATGGTTTGCTGGGGTAATAATATGGTGTAAAGCACATAGAGCTTGCTTTTGAGTGGGGACATGCGCTATACAAATGCTATTTATTATTATTATTAAGTAAACATCTCTTAAATATAAGGACAATTTTACAAACACGCCAGTGCTAGTCACCACTGTGCAGCTCCCTGGTTTCGAGCCAGGGTTACTGTCTCTTATTCAAGGGCACACACCCTTGTGAAACGCACGCTTAACCCTATCTCTGTACGTCTAGTTTTACTATCGTACCCATACGACGTGGGGAACTCTGTGCCACCACTTTCAAAGAGGAAATTTACTGGTTAATCCGACCCGTACGCTTTGCATAGCGCTCTGTCAAAATGATTTTTTGAGAAATACTGAAAGTTTCAAAGAGATCTTCGTACTAGAAGTTTTCTAAATAAATGTGAAGAATACAACCTCAGGGGTACAAAATGACCCCAGGGCGTACAGATAGGGTTAAAACATCTTTGTTTTGTTGGTATGCTTCTGTTTTTACTTGAAGACATGAAAGAAATTTCTGGCGTCTGTTGTAGGTTGGTAGGCTACGGAACTCATAATTGTGAGGTTGCAGGTTTGGAGGTTCAAGGCTCATCTTAGTCTGACATTGTGCCCTTGGGAAAGGGACTTCAAAACCAATTTTCCCATTTGGGTCAGTCCTGATGATGGATGTTAAATTTGGAAGTCTCGCTTCATGAATAAATTTATCGTGCTACTAGGGGAACTTAGGCCTAACTTCCTGTTATTGACCAACGCGCTAGATTGCCCGCTAAACAGCCAAATAGACCACAGTCGGGAACCCATTTCCACCGAGATGAACTGAAATATATGAAATTGCTTTTCCCAAGGACACAGGGCCAGGTCACTGACGGGATTTGAACTCATGACATTATGGTTGTGAGTCCAAAACCTAACTACTCATCTCTACCACAATCAATACATGTAATATTGTTGTCTCTGTGGATTTCTGAAAAACTGCATGGGATTCCCTATGTTGCACTGGGGTTGTTTGCCATTATTGTATTTAATAAGACAAAAGTAAAAACTCCGTTTCTTGATGAAGAAGGTTGATTTAATAAGAAAATGATATGAGGTCTGCCCTCTCTGGCTTCACTGACAAGACTAAATCATAATGAGCATGAGTACATGTGATTAAAACAGGAAGGAGGATTGAGTAAAGATCACTAAGATCAGACAATCTTTGTTGTGAGGGTAGATAAAATAAAAGTACAATTACATGGACATAATTCAACTTAATCATGTTAATATAGGGACCAACAATCCAGGATTTATTGTTTCCCTTCTATATGTTGATAAGCAATCAAATAGTCTAACACCCTACAGATTAGTTGTGTTGGCATGTGGCCTGCTCACCAGGAATCTTCTATGTTTTAAAATGCTAATTTTGTCATGTTATGTTTGAGTTGGAATGTTGTTGGTAGTTTTCACACTGGCTAAAATCAGTAATTTGTGGGTGGTTGGCGGGTGCTCTGTTGTAGTTTGTCCCTTTTTTCCTATCAAAGATATGTGGTCCCTATCTCTCCTCCTTCCCAACTTTGTACGTTACTCTGCAGTAACACGTTTGGTAAATGGCACTGAGATATGACATATTTGTTTTGCAAGTGCTGTAAAACTTAAAACTAAAAATTAATAATTTCTTTGATTTTTTTTTCTTTTTCAGTGAAATTTTTCAAGTGAGTACAATATGTGTTGTGTTGGTGTTGTGTTTGTGTTTGTGTTTTGTGGGTGCCCTAGTGTGGTCAGCCCCTTTTATTTCTTTTCAATGTTTCTTTTGCCCTTGTTTGTTTCTAGAAGAATGTGACAGTTATTGTGATAACTGTTTGTTAACTATGAGTCCACGTCAAAGTCAGCATCACTGAGTGGGTTGTTGGCGGGTGCTCTGGTGTGGTTTGCTTTTTCCTTCCTATGAAACATCTATCGTCCTTATCTCCCCTTCTTCTTTTTTATCTATGTTACTCTCTTTTGAAACCTCTAATCTTCTGGCACTCATATGGCCTTATGCAGTTGTGAGCGCCATTAAACCTCTACTAAAACTAAAGCAGCATCACTGACAATACAACAGCAGTGATAACAGCAACATCAAGAACTACTACAATGAAAACAGCAACGGCAGCAACATCAACAACTACATTGACAACAAGAACATTAACATTTAATAATGACTGAAGGAACTGCAAAATTAACAGTGACTACAACAATGGCAACAGCAACATCAATAACAACATTGACAACAAGAACATTAACATTTAATAATGACTGGAAGAACTGCAAAATTAACAGTGACTACAACAATGGCAACAGCAACATCGATATAACAATATTGTCAATGACAATTGCCACATCAGCTACAACAACAGCTGCAACATTAACAATGACGACGACAACAACACATCAACAGCAACAATGAGAACAGCATCGACAATGACAATATCAGCTGCACCATCAACTTGTTCTTGTCCTGTGTGGCTTTGTGGACATGGATTTTATAAGATTATTGCTCCACACGCACATTTGGGTGAAATTTTTATCTTGTCTGTCTGTCTGTCTATCTGTCTGTCTGTCTGTCTGTCTGTCTGTCTGTCTGTCTGTCTGCCTGCCTGCCTGTCTATCTGTCTGTCTGTCTGTCTGTCTGTCTGTCTGTCTGTTTGTCTGTCTGTCTGTCTGTCATTCACTGTAAACGAGAAACGAGTTGTGTGTAGATATATATAATCTGAAAGTCTAATTTATGATTGGTGGATGCTCTATCTGGTGTGGTCTGCTCCTTCTTTCCCAAGAAAAATTTGTCGTCCTTATCTCTCCTTTTTTGTGTGTTTGTTACAGTAAGTTACTCTCTTGTAATGCCTTTAATCTTTGGTACTTATTGACCTAATGTGTTACAAGTGCCGTAAAACGGCCACTAAAACTAAAATAGAAGCTCACTAGCCGGGAAATTACGATGAATGTTGAAAGGAACAAAAATGATGATCTTTCTGTGGGCTACTTAGTCCCTGTTAGATAAAGGCAATATTGTATTAGGTAAATGAATTTAAAAGAAATGAATGTACACATAAATCAAATGGAATTCAGACAAAACGCTGAGTTCACTGAAAAGTTCGAACCGACAAGCGTTAAACAGATTACATAAAGAGAGAGATAGAGAAGAAGGACAACATAAGGGAAAAATCTAACTTTGACGTTTTAATGTTAAAAGCTCTTCACCATAAAACAGTCAGTGAAAATCTTTAACACTGACATGAAAACGAAAAGAATGGAAATAAAAGCGTGTTGCTCTTTTTTATATTAAATATTATTTGGTTACAGCATGATTGAAAGAAGTCTGGACTTGATCTTACTCTCTTTCAAACAAGAACAATTAATACATTATCTAGATGCTTCAATAAAAGTCAGAAAAAAAAGCCAGGCAAATGGTAGCACCATTACTAATATAAAAAAAAAAGCATTTACAGAATACAAAAAAAGTAACCATCATTTCAGCCAATAGCACAAAGGTATTGAGCATGCTTTTCATGGTTCCGAAGAAGCATAAAAAAGTCAAGCTTTTTAAACTCTCTAGGGCATTGACCTGCTCACCATCAAACTTAGGCACGTATCCCGACCGGGAGGGAGGTGTGCGGGTGGTTGGAGGGCGCCACTGGTTGATTCTACGTCTTTTCTTTCCCTCTGTTGTTTCTGTCTGTCTGTCTTACTCCCCCCCCCCCCCCCCCCCCCAAACCACTAAATAACTTTATTGTGTCGATGTGCTTTTAAAACAAACTAACGTGGGTGGTTGGCGGGTGCTCTGGTGTGGTTTGCTTCTTCTTTCCTATCAAACATCTATCGTCTTTATCTCCCCTCTTTCTTTTTTTGTGTTTGTTACTCTCTTATAACACCTCTGGTCTTCGGCATTTATATATGACCTTATTGTGTTACAAGTACCGTAAAACTTTTACTAAAACTAAAAACATCTATCGTCTTTATCTCCACTTCTTTTTTATGTTTGTTACTCTCTTGTAACACCTCTAATCTTCTGGCGCTCATAATATGACCTTATGCAGTTGCGAGCGCCGTAAAACCTCTACTAAAACTAAAACTAAAACAGAAGAGAGGGGTAGAGGTAGAACTACAGGTATCTGTATGAGCAAGTGTCTACGCAGTATTACAAAGATTTCTACGGTCTTCCTATTTATTGGTCTCAACAACAGCAAATCTTTTGAGCCCCTTCTGCATGACAATCCCCACACTACTACTAACTCTGTCTTATTTTTGGTTTTTTTCTACTCCGCCTATTCAAGTCGAAACGTTAAAATGGATTTTGTGTAACTTACACAGACTTCCACATAAGTTAAGGACCACCTTGACAGACAGTCATGATTTTTTTAAAATCCGAAAAAAGACAGCAAGGAATGTTTCAAATTTCTTCGCTCTGACAGTGTTAATGGGTTACCAATGCGTACTACGAAGCTTCCTAAAGTGGCAAAACCACCTCTTGCAGCACGGAAATCGTCGGAGAATTTTAGCCGAATTTGCTGTTTTTTAAATCTGCTTTTGTGCGACATCACGGACACTCCTCAGTTAAACTTTCTGGTGCATGTCATAAACTGAAGTACGGTCTTGAACTGTGCTCACTTTGGTGACAATATAAGCCGCCGTTTGCACAAAATCCAGTATTGCATCAACATGCCACCAAGACGAAAGCTGAGAGACTTTGATCGGACTAGAGCTATGGCATGGCTGCAGGATGGAGTTGGATCCCGAGAAGCTGACGGGAGGCTTGCAGTGTCACACTCTGTCATTGTCCACTTGAGGCAGCACCATCGAGTCACTGGATCGGCCCAAGAACACCCACGTGCAGTCGACCCAAGAAGACCACTCAGATTGGTCCTTAACTTATATTGAAGTCTATTATCAATAACGCTGTGGGATCATCTGCTTGTGCTGAGCTATTTTACTGTGTTCCACATTGTCTTTCCCCCATGAGCCTCCTCAAAGAAATGTTTAAACTTTGATTGCCATTGACTTAATCAAAATTTGGCTCAAAATCATGGAATTTGAGTTGTAGGCATTTTTAGCTTCCTCAGCCTCTCCTACAACTATTTCAAGGCATAAGAACCCCCCAAAACCGTATTTTTTCCCATACCGGGCATGTTTGTAACCGCCATTTCCTCTTAAAGTCAGTATTTTATTTTTCTTTATCGGCCGTTTTCTCAAAATGCTACTTTTGTCTATACTTTTTTTAATAACTCCACCATTTTTCATCCAATGTTCATGAAATTTTCACAGAATGAAGAGAAGAGGTAATGCTAAAAATTTGTCTGTTGAATTTTTTATATATGGAATAGATTTTTGTTGGTGGTGTCTGGAGTGTGGATTTTCACGGATTTTTCGCAAACTTGAATGCTACCTCAGAAAAAAATTCATTAAAAATTTTGTAATTCGTTTAG
Source organism: Aplysia californica (assembly GCF_000002075.1). Lineage (NCBI taxonomy): Eukaryota > Metazoa > Mollusca > Gastropoda > Aplysiida > Aplysiidae > Aplysia > Aplysia californica. Next base: position 1,842,741 of record NW_004797343.1, read on the forward strand.
GAAAAAAACAACAGACAAATTTTTAGATCTAATGTTTGTAAACACGCATGCAAAAAAACAATCAATTTCCATGAGTGATAAGTGCGGTATTCATTACGTAAGACATGTCAATAAAATCCAATATGGCGGCGTATCCATGGAAACGAACCTTTTTTCTCAAATTTGATTGCGGATTTCAAGACTCCTTACTATGCTTGTTATATGTGTGAAATGTGGTAAAATTCGGTCCAGTAATAAGCGAGATAGCCTCCAGGTGTAGCCCCCCCTTAAAGTCAATGAACTCACCTGCACTCATTTTGTTGACAACGGTGGGATGTTTAAAAATGAATGTGGAGTATACAGTTCAATTATGTGCCTTGTTGCTTTCTCTGTTGTTGCATGAACAGAGTCATTAATTTCTGTCTCGGCGTACCCTTTCTCTAATAATAGTAAAAGGCGTTGGCGTATATTATGAGATGCAAACAAAAGTTTGCTCTCGCAAAAAAAAATTAAAAAATAGGGCAAATGCAACACCTGTTGTGATTTTGTCCTGCTCAGTTATCAGAAAACAAAATATGCTTGTCGAAGACTCCTTCGGAATTTCTTTCAGCTATGCACTGGTAAAACCATGTGGGTACCTCGTTGGATCCTCGTCTGCTTCTACACATAAAGTAGAACCCCCCCCCCCCCCCCCTTTTTTTTTTTTGGTGGTAATCATATATTGTGAGGTTGCAAATTCCTTGTCATGAAGCTCAATCATTTCCGCATGAAATGTCTCAGAACAAAGATTCTCGGTGGGTGGTTGGCAGGTGCTCTGGTGTGGTTTGCTTCTTCTTTCCTATCAAACGTCTATCGTCCTTATCTCCTCTTCTTTTTTATGTTTGTTTCTCTCTTGTAACGCCTCTAATCTTCTGGCGCTCAATATGACCTTATGCAGCTGCGAGCGCCATAAAACCTCTACTTAAAAAAAAAAATGTTAATCAAGTACACCATAACTATTTACTATACTTCAGAAAATCACCCAAAAGTTACACGCCAGTGAATTTTTACGTAAAATAATCAGATTTACCAGATTTTTTGTTAAGTTGAAACACACACAAAAAGTTAGTTTGTTTTGTTGTCTTTTTGTGTTTTTTTTTTTTACCCCTTGTAAAATTTCATTTTTGGCATATATTACGTTTTTCTGTCATAAGATGGCTGTTGCGTTTGTTTTCGTCAGAAATTGGCGTGGGTGGTTGGCGGGTGCTCTGGCGTGGTTTGCTTCTTCTTTCTTATCAAACATCTATCGTCCTTATCTCCCCTCCTTCTTTTTTTAGGTTTGTTACTTTTCTTGTAACATCTCTAATCTTCTGGCGCTCATAACTGGTAGTCTTGACAGATGCTCGAACCATTTTATTCGTTGTTTATTGTTGTTGCAAACAGGGGCTTGATCTAGTAAAATATATATGGCTCTTTTCGTCTATGCAGACGGTCAATTTAGCTTAAGTTTGTCTCAAGGTTGTCTTCATGCAGCTTCTTTCATGGCTAATTCTTCCTATGTTTGAAGCGCAGATTCTGTCGCAGTGCTTGCATGTCAGTGTCGTAGATCGAAGCTCTGTATTTCCGCTCTTTTCCTTTCATCGTTGGCGCTTCTCAGCCTTGTTGTTTCTAAAGCTGCTCTCTAGCATTATACATGTAGTTCTTTCCCTTATCATTTTCCTCCATGTTTTCCTGTCTTCAGCTATTTCTTCCCAGATGCTAACATCTACTCCAAGCTTAGATAAGCTGTTTTTTACAGGTGTCTTTGTACCTCAATTTTGGTCTTTCTCTTGGTCTCTTTCCCTGGGCAAGTTCTCCATAGAGAAGTACTGAAGTTGCTTCGGAATCCGTTTGTCGTCCATTCTTGACATGGCCCAGCCACCGCAATCTTTTTAAACACAGGATAGTTGTCATGCTCTGGGGGTTTGCGCGTGCCAACACTTCAACATTTGTAACCTTGTCACGCCACGAAATGCCTAAGATCTTGCGGCAGCATCTGAGATGGAAAATCTCGAGGCGCTTTTCTTGTCTACTGTACAAGGTCCACGTTTCACATCCAAAAGGAGTGTGCTGAGGACACATGCTTCGTAAATCTTGATTTTTGCTATTGGCAAGTCAATACTGGTATTTGATACAATAGCTTCAATAACTGTGCCATACTCAAGCAAAAAAATGGCTATTGAAGTCTTACCTTGCCATTGTAGAAGGTGTTAGTGATGCAAAATGTTAGTAAAATGTATGGCACACATTTATTTATAGATAATACACGATACACTCGTTTCTCCCACATTTTACATTACTGTGTCAAAAACTATCCGCTCTTATATTCTGCTTTGAGTACTTTGGGGTCAAACTGAGTGTTGTTAGTTCGTCACTGTTGAAGTTGAAAGAAGAGCGCAATAAATGAATGAATATAGGCTATGCCTAGGCTAGCCTAGGCCTAGGCCTAGATTTCAACGAATGAATTAGACTTGGTTGTCTCGTTTGGTTGTGAACAATGCGCTCAAACGTGGCCCTCTGCTTTCTACGTCACGAGTTTCTGTGCTCACTTTGGCCCTATGCATCGCGTAACCATAGTAAACATAGCGACGTGTTATCTTGAGCTTTTGGGGGTGAGTACTTGGATATTTGTTGATTTCATAACTCGAAATTGGATGGAAATTGTAGAATCTAATTGTTGGTATCGGTGTCATCGTTTAAATTGCCTTTTGTCCCTTTCTCGTCCTCTTTCATTTGTGCGTTTGTCTTTGTCGGTGATTATAAAATTATTTTTTTGAACCCCCCAAAAAACAAAGCCTAATTTCATGGCAAATTCATGGTAATTTCCAAGTGACCTTCGTAACCTTTGTTTGAAAACGCGCATGCGTGAGAAAGAAGGGGGTGTGTTGGTTAAATCAAGGAGCGGTTATTAGATAGATCTAGAGATATCTATAGAGGCTAATAATCCATGTCACCGCTCGCATGGTATGCTTTCTTGAAGCTGTTTTACGGTGCTTTGGTCGGACAGTGTGGAGTCAATGCTGCGCTGCCTGTTGTTTATAGGTAAATGAAAACTGACCCGGGAACTTTGTTGGCGAGTGCTCTGGTGTGACTTGCTCTTTCTTTCCTAATCGAACATTTATCTAGAATCTAGATCTATAGATTCTAGATCGCTATATCCCCACCTTCTTTCTTTTAGTAGATCTAGATCTACATCTAGATCTAGATCTATAGGTTACTCCCCCAAGTTACAAGTTATACCTTTAATAAGTAACATAATATGACCCATTTGTATTGCAAGTGTAGATCTAGATGTAGATTCTAGTAAAACTCTTACCGTTAGGGTTCCTGCCGGTACGAAAGCTAATACATCATGATCATGAATGTAGGGCCTACAAAACCCTCTCTCTGTTGAGACAGTAATAATGATAGATCTAGAATCTAGATTAGTAGGTTCTAGATCTAAGTTGCAAGTGGTTTGACTGACTCTTCACTATCGTTTTTGAGGCCTTCACCGACGAGATCTAGAATCTAGATCTACCCTTTCCGAGCACTTTACGTTTCCTTTCTTGAATTGGAGGGGTTTGGGGGGGGGGGGGGGGGGTGCGCCCGCGTGGGTGGCTGGCGGGGGCTTTTGCGTAGGTTAGCCTTTGGCTTTTCTCAGCCCTTTCTTTTTTGTTTATATTATATTTAACATCTGGGGAGGACTTCCGTAACGAGCGACCACTATGAGACAGAGCAGAATTGAGGGCTTGGGGTAGGGGTAGGGGTAGGGGTAGGGTTAGGGTTAGGTCTAGGCCTCTTCTTTATTGTGTTTGATGGGGTGGTCGCTCGTTACGGAAGTCCTTCCAAAATCTGTTAGGTCTAGATTTTTCTAGATCTAGATCTAGATCTAGATCTAGATTCTATATAATTTTGTTGCAATTGCTGTAAAACTTAACTTGTATTGAGAGTGAGAGGCCCAGTAGTCTTCATGATTTATAGTCTATATATCTAGATCTAGAGTCTCTAGCTAGATATCAAGATCCAGTGCTGCCCACTAGGCTGCTGTAATTGATCCGTCTGTAGAGACGCTGTGTGGTGAGAGGGCGCTGCTCGTAGGTCCTACTTCTTTTCTTTCCCTCAGTTATTTCTAGATCTAGATCTAGATCTATGGCTGCGGGTGGTTGGAAGGCGCCATTGTTAGGTCCTAGATCTACTCTTTTTCTGTCACTCTGTTGTTACTAGAGGTCTAGATCTAGACTATCTGAGGTGGTTGTTGGAGTGTGCCACTGGTCGCAAATATTCTCTACTAGATCTACCCGAGCTTTTTGCTGATAGGTCCTACTTGTTTTGTGGGTGGTTGGCGGGTGCTCTGGTGTGGTTTGCTACTTCTTTCCTATCAAATACCTATCATCCTTATCTATCCTCCTTCTTTTTTATATTTGTTACTCGCTTGTAACACCTCTAATCTTCTGGCACTCATATGACCTTGTGTAGTTGCGAGCGCCGAAAAACCTCTACTAAAACAAAAACTACTTGTTTTCTGCTCCTCTGTCTGTTCTTTCTCTCTGAGAGTGGTTGCAGTGCGCCACCGGTAGGTCCTAGATCTAGGCTACTTCTTTTCCGTCCTTCTTTCTGTCTCTCTGTATGTCTTGTTTGTTTTTGTTTTTTTCCAACACTTAGACTCTAATGACCGTATACAATGTTAATGTGCTTCTCTTTACTCTTAACATTTTAATCTGTCTACTGCTTCCTTACTCTAAGTGACTGCTCTTACGTTGATGCACTCCCCTTTACTCAAACTCATTGTAACAATTTGTGTGTATACACTTTTGTTGACGTTTGTAGACCCCCCGGGGGCGGTGCCACTGACTGAAGTGTCTTTAGGCCATTCCCAAAGGGGGTACAAGGGGGGGGGGGGCATTTCTCGTTCTTGCACAGTAGTAGAATTGTAAATGGGCTGATTCATCAATGCCTCACTCATAACTGTGCATGATCTCAAACAAGGAACTGCTGCTTTTTCTTTCCAAATCCTTACTATCGTCATTTTCCCTCTACTTCTTTTGTATGTTTATTGTTTGTCACTCTCTTGTGAATTCCTATTTCCGGGGTGCCTTGATAGTCGAAGCAGACCTTGTGCTGTTGAAGCTAGAGAGGTGAGCAGAGTAAGTCTGATTCCCTGTAAAGACTTCTCTGTTGACACCCACCCCTTGGCGCTCATATTATTATGACCTTATGCAGTTGCGAGTACTGTAAAACCTCTACTAGATCTATATCTAGATCTAGGTCTAAATAAAATATTAAAATATACACTTTTGTAGTTGGTGGTTCACGGGTGCTCTGGTACGTGTTGTTTGCTCCTTTTCTATCGTATTCAAACTTCCGTTGTGGGTGGTTGGCGGGTGCTCTGGTGTGGTTTGCTTCTTCTTTCCTATCAAACGTCTATCGTCCTGATCTCTCCTCCTTCTATTTTGTGTTTGTTCCTCTCTTGTAACACCTCTAATCTTCGGCACTTATATGACCTTATTGTGTTGCAAGTGCCGTAAATCTCTTACTAAAACTAAAACTAAAAAACTTCCGTTGTCCTTATCTCTCCTTTTTGTTTTCTTTGTGTGTTGCTCTGTAGTAACACCTTTAATGTCCAGCACTGAAAGACTTCGTCGTAACCAGCGACCACCCCAACCTACGCAATAAAGAAGGGACTTTTGAGAGGGCTATGTAAAAGATAGGGTTTATTTATTTTATTATTGGGTTTGGCAGTAAAGAAAGGAAACTGATTTTGTGTTACTTTGTGTTCTCTTCCGCCTTCCTTTGTCTCTTCACCTGTTTGTGTTACAAGTGCCATTAAACTCTATTATTAGCGCCTAGAGATGTGTTCACGCGGGAGTGGGCGCTGTAGAATAAATGATCTACATTATTATTATTATTAAAACTAAATTTGTTCTGTTTATCCTCAATTGAGGTGGGTTTTTGTTTCATGCACTAAAATCCAATTATTAAATTTTTCTTGCATTTGTTCAAGTCATAAGATTGACTTGGATATAAGCACTGTTTGTATAAGTTTTCTCAAAACACCAAAAAAGAAAATGACTTACGCAGTTGTATTATGACTTTGACGATATTTCGCAAGATGGTGGCTGTAGCTCTCTGAAAGTTGGTGGTTGGCGGGTGCTCTGGTGTGGTTTGCTCCTTCTTTCCAATCAAACATCTATTGTCCTGATCTCTCTTCCTTCTTTTTTGTGTTTGTTACTCTCTTGTAACACCTTTAATCTTCGGCACTCATATGACCTTATTGTGTTGCAAGTGCTGTAAAACTCTTACTAGATCTAGATCTAAAACTAAAGCTCTCTGAAAATTCTCGTCGCATACTTTGTTCTTGTCACAGTACTGTAGGACTTGAATATTTCATTTTCATTTTTATTTCTTTGTTCTTTTCAGAAATGGGCAAGTGACTGACTACAACAGCGGAAGATCACAAGAACTGCTGGTGAAGTTTATGCGAAGGTAAGTCTCAACACTGACCACATAGCAATACATGCATGTTCGTATTGACTGCTCAGTGTAAGACTCCCATTATACGTCACTTTTCAAACTGGCATATGGTGGAGTTTCACTTGTACAGTCGTAGAATCAAATCAATAGATAATGCTTTTGTCTGCTCGTCATTTTCACTTCTGTGTTGGATTAAATACTGATTTATTATTTTGTATCAAAGTCTGAATGAAAGTTTAAATACTGGTGTCTATAGTGTAGTGCTTTGCTGTTGCGTGCAGAGGACCCAAATTGCTTTCTTGTTCATAGAGTATCTCAGTCTTTCTGTTGCGATGTTGTATTCCTCTCAGTCTGGGTTGGACCTGACAGGTAGGGTCAAAGCCCACCTCCTAAATGATGTAGTCTGTCAGCTGGGGAAGAAAAAACACCTGCATAAGAAATAAGAAAATGTCCCCTGCAATAAGCTAGATAACTTTGCATGTTTTCCCAGTCTGCAGGTTGTTTGGGAGTTTCTAGTAGATCGGTCACAGTATTTGGTGCTCTTGCTGTATTTGATATTCCCATTCAAACAAATCTGACGTAGAGAAAAGTACACTTTGTTGGGGGGGGATGACCATGATTTTTAAGGGGATTATTTTGGTGCTAGATTTTGAACACTTTGCAAGCCTGTAAACTAAATGTGAAACAAACTTTTAGTTTACAGAATGTATTCTTATTGTCAAGGGGTTATGTTTATGAAATGTGAGACAGCGTGGTGAAATCAGGTGCTTGTCAAAATCATGAAAATGAAGAAACTGGCATTTTTCCGCAGGTTTGGGAATTTTTATATAATTGGGTTTTTTTTTGGCTCAATACCTTCTATGTCCACTAGAGAACACATTTCTGCATGGATATTATTGAAACACATTGATTAAAGGCACAAAAGAATGTACATTTTCTGTTTCCACGGACTCTCAAGCTACAATGTAATGAAATAACTAAGCTTTGGCGGCCATTTCCTTCCAAATTATACTTCTGAAACCAGGTGATTCCCACCTCCTTCAATTGCCAATATCTCGACTTGTATCCGAGGAAAAATGGATTTTAAAAAAAGTGAATGCAAGACCAATGAGCAAGCTCTAAGATGATACCTATAACTCCACATGCCCAAAAATTGATGAGCTGCCTCACAAATGCACTTAAGTTGTGCTTTGAAAGTTTTAAAAGATTTACCTGTACTTTAATCGTTATTCAAAAGTTTTTCTTTTAAAAGAGTTCCTCCCTTGTTTCAGTCAAGCAAGTGTTGCGTCAGAAAAAGTTGAAGACGAGGAGGACGCTGCCGAGGCCTTAGACATGGCGCCCAAACAACGAGGAATAGAGGAGCCCCGCCCCTCCGCCTTTGTCCCCTCCCGCTCTGTCCAGGGCCTGGTGCAGGCTAACTTCTCGCAGTACCTCAGTGAGTGCACTCCCCTTTTTTCTCCTTTTTCTTTTTGGATGTACTCCGCAGGGATACCGCTGTGCCAACAAAATGCAAAGTGTGATGATTATTCAAATAGATTGTATTGATCTGTGTTGGCCCTGACAGGCACGGCTGTTGCTCAGGATTTAAACAATCTCATCAGTTGTGTTGGTACTAGGCTACCCCAGAATGACAAAGTTCTATCCTACATTTTTAGCCATTTGACTTATTATTACAACCATGTTCTATCTGCTCTATCAATATTGTCCGTTGATTCGGAGTCATCATCAAGATATTCAAAGAATTGCACTGTGTGCTTCCCGGGAAGCTGAGACTATTTCTCATTGTTCTAGGGTCTGCTTTGGTAATTAATAATAGTTGTACAGCGCATAGAGCATGCTGTAGAGTGTGGATATGCACTTTATAAATGCAATTATTATTGTTATTTGGCAAATGGGATTGTTAAAGCATAATCTCTTACACTGCAACAGAAGTAGTCCCACTTGAAGTAATTTAGTTTGTTATGCAATCTGATATTGTAATATCTTGGGTGTCCCTGACTGGGTTTTTAAAAAGTTGGTGAGCTTGCGATACGGAGTGTGTAATTGGCTGGTGCTCTGATGTGGTTTGCTCCTTCTTTTTTGTCAAACATCTATCGTCTGTATGTCTCGTCCTTTTCTTTGCATGTTACTCTCTAGTTGCACCTCTGATCTTTGACACTTTTATGACCTATTTGTGTTGCAAGTGCTGTAAAACTCTTACTATGGGAAGTTTGCATTTACTCTCTGGTGCGGTTTGCTCTTTCTTTCCGATCTAATATCTGTTGTCCTTATCTCTCCTGCTTTTTTGTGTTTATTATTCTCTATTATAACACCTGTAATCTTCGGCACTTGTCTGGCCTAATTGTGTTGCAATTGCTATAAAACTCTTACTAAAACATGATACAAGCAATAGGAATGTAAAGCTTTGACAAAAACAGGTGGTTAGTGGGTGCCCTGGTGTGGCTTGCTCCTTCTTTCCTAAACATCTATTGTCCTTATCTCTCCCTCTTTTTTGTGTTTGTCACTCTCTTGTAATACCTCAAATCTTTGGCACTTATATAAATGTTATGACCTAATTGTGTTGCAAGTGCTGTAAAATGCTCACTAAAAGAAACACAATTTTTTTTGCAATCGATGAGGTTGTCATTTGTGTGGGTTGTGTCTTGTGTCGGCAGATGACAAGCAGGCTGCCCTGGTGATGTTCTATGACCCAGACTGCCAGTATTGTAACCAGGCCAAGCCACATTTTATGAAGGTAGCCAAAACTCTACAGAACAAGCAGAGAGGCTTTGGTTCCGTCGACTGCACACAGGAAAAGGGTGAATAAAGGATACTTTAATAGCAACACACTTTTTTTAATTTGGGGAGGATTTTGTTTTTCCTTGAGTTTTTGTTTCTTATTTCATGATTGATTTTCCCTTTCTTAAGGCCTTTAGACCGTATTGTTTTTTTTCTTGACTGGATGCAAGATTCTTGACAAACACCCAACTCCAAAATTGTGTAAGTTGGAGTCTGGCGTCCTATCTTCGTTTTCTGTCATGTCTTTTTTGTAGTGAAGGTGACCTTGTCTGGGAAATATGGTACAGAAAAATAAAACAGATTGTAAAGCATTATAGAGGTGTGCACTATACAGATGCTATATATATGAATATTATTGTTATTATCTTATACAATTTTTTAACTTACCCAAACTAACCTCCGTTTTTTTTTTTTGCTCAGGCCTGTGTGAGTTGGAGAAAGTAACTGGCTACCCGACGTTCAAGCTGTACGTTGGAGGCAAGTTCCTGAGCCGATTTGCGGAGACTCCCAACGCCCAGACCATGATCCGCTTTGTGGAGAATGCCCCAGTGGCCGTTGAGCCGACGCCGGACGAGAAGCCGAGTGGCAGCCGTCGCAGCAAGGAGGACTTGTAGGCTGGGAAGGATGATCATCTGTTGCCCGCACCGACCCCCCCCCCTCCCTCCTGGATTTTTAAGCAAAACCGCCGCCTCCACCCCAACCAACCTTGACGTTATATTGCCCCTCTCTGTCTTCTTATCCTCAGTCGACTAAAGTTTACTTTATTTTTCTATAACAAGGAGAATCATATATACACACTTGTTTCAAATACTAGCATCAAAAGACCCTTGCTTGCTCTTTAGCCAAATTCTTACATTTTTCTATATATATATATAACCATCTAGTGCACACTGAATATAAGTGATATTACTGATAGAGTCGTCTTCAACATTCCCTTATGACGATAGCACATTATTTCTCTGCGTCTCTGTAACAATTAGTATTAATATCACAGTTTATTGAGTATTTTCTTCTAACGTCCTGATATTTTTGGATATTTTTTTTTGTCTTCAACTCGGTACTTCACAAATCGTCTCTGTGAAAGATCTAGTACAGTATTATGTTGTGCAGTGTATCTGTCACATCAGCGTATGGGTACACGCCACATGCCCCCGCTAGGTTTCACGCAGATAGCAAATTCAAACGCTCCCGACCAGACAGGCGCAGATGTTCCTTACCCTGCACCTCTTCCCTGTTGGTAGATGTTTTCACAAAGCAGATTAACGGAGAGAAAGCTTGTGCTTGGATGTCTGAAGTGTTGCTCTTAACCCCTCCGTGACGCTGGGTCAGTTTGTGCTTCACCGAGCAGTTTTGGATCCTCAGGGATGAAGTGTAGCGCTCGGTATAGCAGCTGACTGCCTGTAATTAAATCCAGTTTGTGAATACGACAGACTGCCTGTAAAAGCAAAAGGTTCTTTTGTACGGAACAGGTATTGCTGAATCCGAATCTGCAATTAGTTTTACCCAAGAGCGTCATTGTTGTCTTCACGCTTCACAAGGCAAAATGAGTGCTGTTCATCATCACAGCAGCATTTTATCTCCTTCGCCACATGAGAAAACAAAGACGAACGGTGCTCATCATGTAGATCACGAAGGGGTGAAACAGTTTGTGTTATGTTCTGCTTATCCTGTGTATAGATCTGCCTTTTGTTATGGCTGCTTGTCCAAGCTCGGGAGAAAGTTGACGTATGAGAAGAAATAAAGATTATATTCCAACAGAATGATATTTGCAGTAGCATCTTTTATTTTTATCCCCCCCCCCCCCCTTGCATAATTTCATTTCCTGTATTATCCACTCTTTGGTGTTGGTCTTTATTCATTTTTATTTTAATACTAGTTTGTGGATGCATTAAATCTTATTTTTATTGATTTTAACTGATATATTGAGTTTTGTTTTGTACTTTGATTTTATAACACAAGTTTAATGTCTGACTAGTAATGGTTTGTTTATTGATAATCAGCGTTTTCACTTTGTTTATGCTTTTACTGTTTTAGTTGAGAAAATTTGTGTCTTTAACAGTTTTGTGCTTATTTTCTGCAAATTTCAGACCCCCTATTTAGTTTTAATTTTATAGTTCGTTTTGAATTGTGATCCGGAGTACATGCTGATGACGCATGATTTTTAGAATGTTGTATGATATGACAGAAATGGTGTCTGTCAGTGAGATTTGGCCATTTCAAAATATTTGGTAAAAAATGAGCAAGGACGAGCGTGTTTAAGATGTCAGTAGGTCAACATCGCTGGTCCCTGGTACAGATTCTCCAGTGATGATTTTCTGTTGAAGCTGTTCTAGCAGTGAAAAAAGGAAAGAGGGAATGAATACATCACTTCTTAAAAATCATCTTGCAGTCAGTGGAGTTTCATGGATGTTTTTTTCCATGTGTGTACAGTAGGAGAGAGGATCTTTTAGGGTCTTATTGATCAAATATTGGAAAGTACTATAATTTTGATGCGGCTGTATTCAGACCGAAAGGCCCAAACTTGAACCCAGGCTCAAACTCGAACTCAGACGGCAGCTGGATGGGAAAAGTAAAGTAAAAGTATGTGGCTGTATGATGTGGGCTTCTGTTGGTAAGGTATAGACAGTCTGTTGACAAACATTTGTGTTTCTTGATCCTGTCAAATATTTGGTTGCTCATTTTGCTGCAGTGCCTTTTGTATGTGTACTGATACTTAACATTTTTTTAAAAGTTTGCGTAAGAATTTAGAAAAAGGAAGTCTCTCAAGACCAAACCCTATGTTGTTTGTATATCTATGGCTTTGTGTATTATTATATCTCCTGCGAAAAAAATCTGGACTTATTTGTCTCACAGAAACTTGAGTAGCGCTGAAATACTTAATGCTTTTTATCTGTCTTTTTTTTCTTTGAAGTAAGTTTAGTAATAAGGAGATATATTATGGTTTGAAATCTTGTAAACAGTTATTGTTCTCATCATTATAAGGAGTTACAGACTTTTCCCTTACTTGAACCTCTTTTGGCTTTGGTAATGGCTATCTTCTAAATTGAAAGCTCTACTTGTTCTTTTGCATTATTTTTTTATTTGGTCAGATTTCATTCTCAAAATTTTGTTTTCGTGTTCAATTGCCTCCCTGGAAGAGTTAAACTTGAACATTTGCTCCCTCGCCTAGCCTCTGCTGGTTTTCTGTATTTGTAAAAACCAACTTTTTTTTTTTTAAGCTATGTTTGAACCACAGGTACGGTCATGTCTGTGTCTTGCCGCTGGCTTCTACTGTGTTTTCAATCACTTTACCCGCCAAATCCAAAGAACTGTTCTGTTCTTGCAATACCAAAGTTTTATGTTTACAATCATGTAGGCCCTCTCGTAATGACTCTGACCACTGAACCTGGAAGATGTGAACTTAGGTTCCATTTTGCACTTTTATTCTTTAAGGGGATAAATCATGCCCTGACTCAATGACTGTGGCTGCAGTGTACTTTTGACGTTATGTCCACATATATACTAAAACATTTTTTATTTTATTTATCATGATATACATGGCATGGTGATGGTTTTTTAATTATGACATCTGGCCACATCTTTTTTATCTTGTCCTCTTGTGTTTATTGAGACTAAAGCTATGTTTCAGTTTGACAAAGACTTTGGGAAGACGTTGAATGTAACTCGGTGTTCTGTTATTTTTTTAATTTACAAGTTCATTTTGCAGCTTCTTTGTCCGGTTGTCTGTTAAATTATTAAACTTTTGAATTTTCATCAGTCACTCCAACTATGTCCTGTATCTTTCTTTACACCTTTTCTTTTACCCCCCCCCCCCCTTTCATCTTTTACTTTCCTCCCATTCACTATCTGTCTTTTGTGTTTTTTTCTCCTCAGCTCAAACTTGGAGTGAGTTAAGAATATATGGGTCAAAACATGTCTCACGATCCTCTAAGTCCCTGTGTTCCGCCCTCTCAAAGTCCAAACATTTTGTTCACGACTTTTTGTCAGTCGTGTTGCTGCCTGTCTTCTCTTCTCGCCACCCTCTCCTTACCGGGCAAACAATGACCATTGTTGTTGAGTTGTTGCAATATGCTTCTCTTAAATAAATAAATTTGAACCCTGCTGAACTTACTTACACCAATACTGTTCATGTTTTTTGTTTGAGTTTGTCAAGCATATTGGCTCTGTGAGTGGCTGCTTGAAAGTGAAAGTTTTACGCTTTAAATTTGATGCATGGGAAAGATTTTGGAAAGGCCACATGGGAAAGACATTACAAAGATTAGTAACTAGTTGAGCTAAGACCTCACAGATATCTTTCTGAATTTCTGCTGTTGGATTTTTATTTTAATAAATAAATGGGATGGACCTAGCTCTCTGCCTCATCTTATCAAGTTGTGGGCTTGTCAAGGGAAGTGTCGCATATGGGTGGTTGGCTGGTGCTCTGGTGTGGTAGTGGTATGCTCGTTTTTTGTCAAATATCTTTTGTCTTTATCTATCTCTCATCAATCTTTTCTCTGTATGTTACTCTTTAGTAGTAACACTTCTAATCTTTAATACTTATAGAACCTTTTTGAGTTTCAAGTGCTATGAAATTCTAATTAAAACTAAAAGTGCAGCATGTTATAAGAATAAGATCACTGAGTGAAAGGATTCCTGTATAGGGCTTATCTCTGCATATATTTGTGAAAGGATTCCTAAATAGGGCTTATCTCTGCATATATTTGTAAGAGTTCCTGCGCACAACTCCTTGTTTTCTGTGTACTTGTCCACCAAGCACAATGTTACTGTTTTTTTTGTCATGTTTGCTCTGTGTCCTATCTGTTGATTTGCCTTTCTCTCCTCAGCAATGTTTTTATCTTAATTTTGTCAAGATATCTGCTTCTCTTTTACCTTTTCTCACAGCGATATATGTTTTAATCATTTTGCCTATATCTGCTTCTCTTTTACCTCCTCACCCTGCGGTACATTTTAATCATTTTGTCTAAATAAATGCTTCCCCTACAGTGGTGCCAGTACATTTTTACCATTTTGTCTGTACTAAATGTGCTTCTTATTTACTTGAATAGTCCACCATGTCCCTGTGATTCAGTTAATTTTTCAAGCTAGCACAAAATATTTCACATAAAGATGATCTGTAGTGCAATGCCCTTCTGCTAATGAGCACACTAGCTCAGTTGGTGTCTTGCCTTTTTATGGTGTGGATCACCCTGGATCGAATCCCCACCAAGGTGTTCTTGAACTTGTGAAGCTTTTTTTTATATTAGTAAGTTTTTGAGGCTTGGCACCTACTTAGCTGAACGAGATGGAGGTTAGATTTGGAGGTCCCATCTGTTGAATAAGCTCTCAAAATTGAAAGATACGAAAAAAGCTACACTGTAGCATACCACACCTTACCTTTCTGCAAGCCCACCGTCTATGTTGTCAGTATCTTCATGGTGGCGCTATGCCTTGTTTTACTAGGAACCGTGCGGTGTCTGATTTGTTAACTCTGAAGAACTATTGTATACGTGCCAATTGATGTGACTGAAGTATGGGATAGATTGTCGTTTTCTTGTTATTTTTATCTATGACAGGTGCCACATGTAGCTGTCTTTGTTACTGTTACTGTTATTATCATTATTATCATTGTTGTTTTTCTTCTTTTTTTTTTTTTTTTTTTTGTGGCGGTGCTAGCTTGTTACACGACTCTCAGAGCAGAGAAATAAAATAAACCTGACTTTAATTGCGTTATCTGTGTTTTGTTCAATTGGTTGTTATGCTGTTGGGAATTTTGCTGATCTCTTCAAGTTGTATTTTTTACCCATAGGGCCTATTGAGCTATTGCCTGAAAAGTGTGAAGGTGCCTCATCTGCCTGTAGTAGATAGCACAAACTTACACCAAGGAACCGACGAGATCTGTCACTGTCTTTTCGATGAATCCAGTCCCATCTTGGTGAAGTGAGAAAACTGAAAAATTAAGAAAAGTGTCTCTGAAGTCTTTGCCAAGGACAGGACAACAATATGTATAATATTTAGGCCTGAATCAGGATTCGAACCAACATCCTTTGTCCGGGAGCCTATTCCATAGACTTTTGACGTCATATGTACTCAACCTTTTAGTTATGAAATTTTGGTTCAGTGAAGAAGACGCATTTGTAGACCCTAGCTCCTGTTGGGTTGTTGACAGGTGCTCTGGTGTGGGTGTTGCACTATGTTACGGATTCTGGGGTTCACGCCTCTGCTCGGTCCGACGTTGTGTCCTTGAAAAAGGCACTTATTTACACGAAATTCCCAATTTGGCTCAGTCCTTTCGGATAAGGACGTTAAACTCGGAGGTCCCGCCTCTTAAATAAGCTAAGTGTTGATAGAGACGTTAAACCCTTTGCATTTCACCATTTTTTGAGGGGTGTTACAATTAACCGCTACCAAAACATCTAATCTCCGTCACTTATATAATAATGGGGCCCATTTGTGTTGCTAAACCCGTTAAACTCTTACGAAACGAAAACGAACACAAATATAAACTTAGTGAAGGAGATGCCTCTGTATCCTTTGACTGGAGCTCCTACGACACGCGATGGTGGGTGTAGTAACTTGTTTTGGTAAGTGTTTTTCGGCGCTCACCATTGCATAAGATCAAAAGAGTGCGCAGGACACATTTAACATTTTCATTCTGTTTGGTAGCAATTAATTTTGAAGTTTCCTCGGGTGGCGACCGAAGCCTAGATCTACTCTTTTCGATTTTACACCTCCAAGGGATTGCAACCTGCACAAACGACCTCAGATTTTCCGCCCTTAGAGAAAGCTGTGTTTGACTGTACCTACCCTAAGATTGTGAATGAAAGACAGCCAGTGTAAGAGGGAGCCACAGAAAAAGTCGGGAGCCCAGAGGAGGGGGGGGGGGGGGGGCAATTCCCGCCCGTGTCCGGTTTAGAACCTGGGACAATGAGAGGCGAACGGTGTGACCTTTAAACTACATTTTAGAGTCACATGTGGCAGCTATGATAACTTGACAAGCTCACAACAATTTGGAGTTCAAACCCAAAAGTCGTTGTTTTGATTTGTTCTTTGATTCCCTGTTTCTTAGCTGAGTAGGCCTATAAAATATACAAGGTCCTGCTGCAAGCCCAGCCGTCAAACTTGACTGATGAATAAACGTAATATGGGAAGTCTTTCAGCCGATAACTAGATGGTTTTATAATAATATTGTAAAGTGGGCATGCTAATTGCTGCTGAACTTATGTAAGTTCTATGATTTGAATCCGAGATCGATCAACATCGACCTACCAGGGCATAGAAGCTTTGCCCCCCCCCCCCCCCCCAAAAAAAATCACAAAAAATTAATTTAAAAAAAAATCACAAAGTGATCGATAATGCTCTCTTTAATTCAGCGCTTGGCTTCAACCAAATCCGGCTAGGCTTTCTTAGAATAAAATTATATATTGGCTCAACCGGTTCCTCTATCAGTTTCGTTTCTTAATCTTTGGATTGCGTCATGTTCGTCCTTTCATAACGTATTTGAACCGGAGCACCGTGTACTTTAAGAACATTTATTGCAATTATAAACCTTCTGTTATATTTCTAAGAAAACAATCAAATTTTCAGATTTCATAGATTGTTATTTCCGCTGTTACTCGTCCGATTGTAAAAAAAAAAATAAATAAATAAAAAGAAGATAATTAACGTGAGCTGTGTTTGTACCAAATAGCTCGTCGTTACTCTTAGTTTTGATAGAATTCATTTAAGATAGATAGCCTACATGTATACATCTAAATGTTCCATGAAACACCCTATTGTGATGTACAGGGAAATTCAAATATGATGCATGGCAATATGTTGTTAGCCTGCAGTAGGCCTATGTTTTATTATAAATTATTATAATTATTAATCTTTTATACATGGAATGGAAGTCTTGTTGATGAGTTCTTACCCCCCCCCCCCCCCTCCCTCATCCGGACAAAAACCTCAGCAAAACCACCCACGCAAACACACACACACACTCTCTCTCTCTCTCTCTCACACACACACTCTCTCTTTCTCTCTCTCTCTCTCTCTCTCACACACACACACACACACACACACACACACACACACACACACACACACACACACACAATACATGCACTCTCATGCACACATACACTACACCACACACACACACACACACACACAGACACACACACAAATACCAACACACACATTTAAAAGAAAGGAGATAGGATAGGCCTAGGTCTCGTGTCTCGTGTTCAAAAGGCTGACATTAGGCTTTTATAGTATTCGATACTTGATGAAAAGTATTCGACGGCTGCCATGAAGAAACCACGCAGTTTTTGTCCAGGTCCCGGATACAAGTACAAGAGAGAGTCCAGAGTGAATACCAGGGCCCACATCCCGGTTCCCGCCCCGAACGTAGGCATACGTCGTCTGCTGAAGTCACGAAATCGCTCGTCATTGTAGATCGTAGTTACCCTTGGACTTGGGCCTGTTTCACAATCTCCCTCAGCTGTAGAAGGTTGCTCGAAAGCTCGTTGAGTCTCTCAAATCGTGTTGGTAAGCAATTTTTGGGAATTTATCTTTATCATTTTGTGTTCTTATTGTGTGGATTTATAATCTTTTTGCTTTTTCTTCTGATTTGTGCGTCCCGTTTTGTGAGCGTCGGCCATGTGAGTGGGTAGCAGTGGGTAGTGTCTACGTGACCAGTGCGACTTCAATCAGCTGTTTCGTCATGGTCGCTAGAGATCTTGTCTAGAGGTGAATGGCGAGTACATGTGTACCCAAGATCTTTCTTCTCGTCCGGGAAACATTCGCACATTTCTTTTCCCCGTGGTAGTGTTGTGTTCTTCAGTGGTCTGCCGAGTGCCTGATCTGGGTTAGTATGAACATTGGAGATGAATTAAAACATTTAAGAATAGATTCTAGATCTAGACTAGAGGAGATCTAGAAATAAGAATAATAGATATTAGATCTAGATTTTCTAGATCTAACTCTGTACTGTCTCAACTGTCTGTAACTGGAAATTTAATTATTTTAGGCTGGTCAAGGTAGGCCTACTCGACGTTACTCGGTATAACTTATTAGGCCTAGCCTAAGTTATATATATGATATGTCAGTAGATAGATTATAGCGTCTTGCTAACTAGATCTAGATCTAGATCTACATAGTAGGTAGTCTACAGATCTGTGTTTATGCACTCGCAACTGCATATATATATATAAGGTCATGACAAATATGAGCTCGCAGGCCACATATTTTCAGTTGGTAGGAAATTTTTAATTTTGTGACGATTTTAGCCTTTCTCTTTCGATTTGGGATCTTAAACCTGTGCCACTAGCACTCGGCACGGGATCTCCTAGATTTTTCACCCTTGTCCGAGAAGGCTAGAGGACTAGATGTAGAGGCAGGTGTAGATTTTTATTCTTCATACCATAAAGGCAGGTCAGCGGTGTGGCTGAAAGACAGTGTAAGAAGGCGAAGGAGCCAGGGAGTAGCAGTATTAACACTTTACTTTATCTCTGAGGGGGGTAAACTCACTATGTCGCGGTCCTTGTTTGATACTTACTTAGAAATCTAAAAATTACAAAAACATCACTAAATTGGTCTTTAAATCAGCAAATGAACCTATTTTGATAGATCTTCATCAAATGAATGAAATCCCGATAAGAGACCTGTTTTCGGCAATAAAGAAACGAAGTGACTATTTCTTCGAATGCTTGGGAAAGTAAAGTTGAACTCTAGAGATCTATTTCTCCGAACGGTTTCTGATCTCAAGATTTTTTTGTTATTTTTCATCCTTTCATTCTGCCTTTTGGGAGGAAGCATTTTTTTCCCATTGAATTCAGTTTCTAGAGCCAGAGCTAGAGAGATTTTTAAATGTTTGAATATTCAGATACCTTAGTTGTGGTTGGGGCAACGTTCCCGGACTATACTTCATTTGAAAATACCTTCAAAAGGTACTGCGAGAAAACAAGACTGCTCGACCTTGGCAGTAACCTATTTTGCATTTAGTCACCCAGCTAAAACTAAAATCCTTCTTGTAAAAAAAAAGTTTATTTTCCCAAACGTTCGGAGAAATAGTGCCGGCCATAAAGAAATGTGCTCGAGCTGCTGTCAGCGGCTCACCGGCACAGTGGTTCCAACTGCTGGGAGGGGCTTGCCCCTGCCTGATGTAGAAGTCTGGACTGATGGTTCAGCTAAACATGGTACTGAGTATGGAGGCAGTGGAAAACTGATGGAGATCGTGATACAGAACTCGACCACCGTTTACCCGCGGGCCGGTGTTGTTTCAGCTACAGGGCCGAGCTTGTAGCTCTCGACACAGCGCTGGGCATGCTTGTGGCACTACATACAGCAGGCAGTCTTCCAAACAGTGTACGCATTCATGTACACTGATTCCAGGTCAGCAGTCATGCGCCTCTCATGCGGCCCTACCAACCTATCGGAAAAGGTGGTGTGCTCAATCTGTCTGCGTCTGCACACCCTCTGTCAATGCTGCGAATGTTCCTTCCACTTACAGTGGATACCAGGCCTCGCTGGACTGGCTGGGAATGAGGACATTGACAGTATCGCTGAAGAAGCAGCAGCGCATACCCAGATTGACACGCAGATCGATTTCTCAACAGCTAAAGCTGTCGCCCACCTTTCGACCTGCGCAAAGTGGAAAAGAGAGGCGATACCCAAACTGCCGTTTGCTCAGCTGCCATCATACCAGCTTGAGGCCTCGCTCAGACGACAGGACCGCTGGCTTCCCTCCCAAATTTAATAAGAACTGGTGAAAAATCGCCCAAGCTGAGATCATTCCTCAAAATTGCGCCAGCAGACAACCCAGATCCGTCCTGTCGAGCCTGCAAGGAGGACGAAACTACTGACCATGTGTTCCTGAGATGTCCCGCCGACTATCGTGCCAGAACTCATCTGCTGGGACGTTTCAGTAACCCACTTTCAGCACTTTTGAAGGACCCCCGAGCCACTTTTGAGTTCCTGCGTCTGTCGGCATCGCTGACCGTTTATGATGCCACAGCACCAGAAGAGAGAGAGAGAGAGAAAAAGAGTTACGGTTGCAGAGCCTGGAGCTTAGTTAAAGGTGGGGGCAAGGGAGGTGAGGGAGTGGGGGCAGAAATGGAAGGCGAAAGTAGACAACAGAACATTGCTAGAGAACGGGAAAGGGGGTGAAAGGAGTTAATTTTAGAGAAGAAAAATTTCCATCACTACCCGCATTCGAAAGCGGAACCTATTGAATGAGAGCTTCGTTTTTTTTTTTTTCCATGACGGTCTCTTTTTGCCCTCAATCTGGCTAGCCCCGCCTGCCAAACTGAACTGAACCGAACTGAACTGAACCGAACCGAACCGAACTGAACTGAACTGAACTGAACTGAACTGAACCGAACCGATTGTGCCTATGGTATTATAAGACGACCACTTTTGAAAATACTCAACGATGGGTATACAGTCTTGGACAATTTTAACAGTAGGCTTAGGCCAAGCATGTATTAGTATTATTATATTGACTTCGTAAATGGTTTACCGGTTATCATATTGACTGTTGAGATCTAATTGTGTTGCAAGTGCAGTAAAACTCACTACAATTTTTAAGACATAAAATACCGGGTGACCCAGAAAAAAGTTTGTCCAAGAGAAAGCTGATAAAATCGTTAAATGTACAAACACCAAAGTTTGCAGGAACATCCGTACATCCATCCAGATTTATTCTGTTATTAATAACAATAAAATATATATGACCACTACAAAGTTACAATATGTGTCACGACATGGAGGAATCGGGTGCTTTTCAATTTTTGGGACTCAGGGCTTAGAATTCAAGGTCTGTTCTTCTATGGACCCATACCTTTCAAAACTTGCAGGCCATTTCAAGATGGACATTTTGCATGGAACATTATATAAAGCTTGTTACAGATGATCTATCCCATATATGACAGAGCAATAATTATGTTTGTCATGTAGATTTAGGAGATTTCATTTGTTAAATGTCTTAATGCAAAAACATGAAGTACGGGGGTTAACTGTTTTGTCATCTTTCTATTGTACAACAGAAATGAACGAATTAATAACATTATAATCATGATGGATGTTCTAGCTTTTGGTCAGTTTTGATGTCAACTGGATCATGAACAAGAATGTTATATTTACATTTCTTACTTTAAATGAACTTTTTTTCTGGTCTGCTGGGCTGGCAGTTTTATGTGAGGCAGCATGGCAAAATCAGGCGCTTGTCAAAATAATGAATTTAAAGAAACAGGCGATTTTCTGTGTGTTTGGCAATTTGTATCAAACTTATGTTTTCTTGCTGTCCATTTAAAAGCACATTTCTATGTAGATTTTACTGAAAAACATTACTTATTTAACTAAAGGTGAAAAACATTTAAATTTTCAGTTTCCCAGGCCTCTCCAGCTATGGAATTAATCAAACTTTGGCCGCCATTTTGTCTTTATTTTTACCTCTGAAACCAGGTGACCCTGACCTCTGTCAATTGCAAATATCTCGACTTCTATTAATGATAGATGGTTAATTTTTTTGACTGATAACAAGACAAATAAACATGGTTTAAGATGGTACCAATAACTCCATATATGCCCAAAAATTTACGAGCGCCTGATTCCACCGTGTGGTGACACATATGATTAGGATTGTGATTCATAATTCAGGACCACTTTTAACACTCTCTTTCCACTTATAGCAGGGTCAGTACAGATAATGGAAAATAGAGGTGTTCATGTTGCGTCAATTATGTGTTCATGGTGTAATGGTTAGGCTCTATAACTGCTGAGGGCAGAATCTGTTTGCCTCTTTCACCCTTGTATTGAGTATAGGCCACGAAGAAAGGTTCTTCACTTGTCTCTATTCTTGGTGATCTTGAATGCAGAATAATATTGTGGGTGGTTGGTGAGTGCTCTGGTGTGGTTTGCTTCTTCTTTCCTATCACGAAATGTCTATCGTCTTTATCTCCCCTCCTTATTTTTTGTGTTTGTTATTCTTATCTAATACCTCTTATCTTCGGCACTTATATAAACCTTATTGTGTTGCAAGTGCCATAAAACACTTGTAATTACAAAAACTAAAAACTAAGAATAATATTGTGTTTAATTCTCGAGTGAGAAGGGTTTTTGTATTGAGTATCTCCGTGTCTGGCGGCATGTCATATCCCTCTGCGCAAATTGAAGCAGCTCACCCAGGAAATGGTCAAAATTGTGTTGATAGGTGTGTAAAACAATTATTTCCATTAAAATCTACACCAAAGGAAATTGAAAGCATGACCTGTAACTTTTCCCCATTCATATCTGTCCAGGAATAACCATGGGACTGGAACCCATAAAATGTGCGAGAATTATGGGCCATCATCTTTGCTCCTGTCTTCTTTTTCTTCCCAATATTTATAAAGTATCCGCTTTTCTGTAGTTCATGTTTTTATACAGTCTAGCACGCTCATAGTGTAATCGGCTGGATGCTGAATTTTTACTGTTTTTTATGTACGAATTCCTATGTTCATGTTTTAAATGCTAAGAATATACACATGTATTTAAGACAAAATTCAGGACCTGAAAAATCTGTTGGCACTGTGTGTGCTAGACTGTATCTGCCTTTGTTGAATGATTCTCTTTACTTATTTTCTCGTTTTCAGGTCTTTCGAAAAATTAACCGTCACCCAAAGAGAACGTCATATATTGCTTGAACTGCTGTCCGGCATCTTGAAAAGTCCCAGCCTTTGACGATCATCATGTCTACAGACTACAATGAGCGCCCTCAGTTTGAGGAGACCTCGGGAAATAAGACTTTCCGAAAGATGAGGGAAAATCCAATGGTTCCTATCGGTGAGTTCAATTTTGCTGAGTAAGCTTTTTCAGCTTTTTTTCCTCTTGGTGAAATTTATGACAATAAGAATAATTTCATAACTCAATTGTCTCAATAATTTTTTTCTTCAGGTCTTTAGTTAGGCAGTAGTGGTGTGGTAAGAATGCTTTTACTGTTTTATATATCCTCAATATTGCAGGGTTTTGTATTGTTCACGGAAGATCCACTTATGATTTATACCCGTTTTTTGCTCTTTGGGTTTAAAAAAAAAGTCTTCTCAAAACAGCTCTAAAGATTACTCAGGCAATTGTATTATAATGACCTTGACGAAATGTACCTGTTCCCTACTGTGGTCTTCTTTTTAACTTTAGACATTAGTAACACTTCTAATTTTCTGTGCTTGTATGACCTTCTATTTCTGTTGCAAGTGCAGTAAAACTATTTACAAAAACTAAAACTAAAATGTGCCCATTGGGCTAGTGTTTGCTTTTATTGTGCTCCTGAAATCTTCAGTCGACTTCCCCAGTAATTTCATATCTTGGTGGGTGGTTGGCGGGTGCTCTGGTGTGGTTTGCTCCTTCTTTCCTATCGAACATCTATCATCCTTATCTTCCCTTCTTCTTTTTTATGTTTGTTACTCTCTTGTAACACCTCTAATCCTTTGGCGCTCATATGACTTATGCAGTTGCGAGCGCCGTAAAACCTCTGTTGAAACTAAACTAATTTCATATCTTGCTAGTCTTTTCCTTGTTTTTTTTCATTTTTTAACATTTTTTCGTCTCTTTTGTGGAGCGTATTTGAATTATTTATTATTAATGTCTGTTCTGTGAACTGTCACTACTGTCAGTGGTTGATCATGAAGTTGTAGCCGTGAATTGCAAGGTTTATTGCCCTGAAAATACTGAATCAAGTGAATCTTTAATTTTAACTGCAGTTTTGCATTTCACGTCTTTCAACATATATATATATATATTTATATATGTTAACTTGAATTTGGTCAATTTTACGAGACTCATGTGCTTTTGTTCCAGCAACTTTAACATTCTTCTCATTTTGATTTCTGGGCTTCTGTAATAAATGAGGTGTCTGTAATGTGTACGTGTGCGAACACAGATATGTCTTGTGAAAGGCAGGTTGGGTTGCATCATTGTAAAGCATTGTGTGTGTGTATGTGTGTGTGTGTGTGTGTGTGTGTGTGTGTGTGTGTGTGTGTGTGCGCGTGCATGCGTATGTGTACATTGAATGTGTCCCCGTCCCCTTCCTCTTTCATGGGTGATTGGTGAGTGCTTAGAATTTTTTTCAGCTAGTCATCCTCTCTGTGTTATGTGTGTCAGTGCAGTTTCAGTTTTTGTGGAATGGCCCTTCAGTGTTCTTGTACTGTGTATCACCACGCTCATTCGATAATTGCGTGTCATTTTTAGGTAAACAGAGCAAAGGCCACATCTAGATAATTTGATTAGTTCCCAAGGTTTGTGTCAAAAATTGTTTTCAAACTTTGAATATCCCACCACTGACTGAAGTGTCTTTAGTCCATTCCCAAAGGGGGGACATTTCTTGTTCTAGTGCACAGTAGAATTGTAAATGGGCTGATTCAACTATGTCATGCTCATGCTATAACTGTACCTGATCTACAACAGGGAACTGCTGCTTTTTCTTTCCTAATCCTTACTATCGTCACTTTTCCTCTACTTCTTTTGTATGTTTGTCACCCTCTTGTGACCCTCTATTTCTGGGGTGCCTTGATAGTCGAAGCAGACTTTGTGCTGTTGAAGCTAGAGAGGTGAGCAGAGTAAGTCTGATTCCCTGTAAGGACTGCTCTGTTGACATCCACCCTTTCGCTCTCATATGACCTTATGCAGTTGCAAGAACCAAAAAACCTCTACTAAAACTAAACTAAAACTTTTGAATTTTATTTAATCCAAAAAATTTTTTTTTAAAACTTCGTGTGTCTTGTCTGTTTTGCAAGAGCAATAAATGTAGTCTTTGTTATTTTTCTCAAAAGGCAAAAAAATGACTTAGGCAACTATCGAATGAGCGTGATGATATGTAACTCGTTAATTCAAAACTTAATTTTGATTTTATCGTTTTGTATTACCAGGTATGGCGGGCTTCTTTGTGGCTGCGATTTATGGTGCTCGCCAGTTCAAGAACAGGCCCAAGAACATGTCTGCCTCCATGTACATCATGAGGTTCCGTGTGTTTGCCCAGAGCATCGCTGTCGGAGCCATGGGCATTGGCATTGGCTACACAATTCTTAAAGATATGTTTGTCAAAAAAAGTCCAAATGAAAGTGAAGCGAAGTAAAGGGGAGTTTTTAACTTAAGGTTGTTAAAAAGTCTCCTGAATTTAATAACAGTTATAGTTCCACTTGCTACCTACAACCAACTGTTGGTTCATGTAAACACATGTTCACAAACATAACATGATTGTTTGTCTGTGAATTCATGACATCATGTTTTGTTGTGTTGGGTGGCAAAATATTTATTATTAAATAAATCTCAAATTTTCTCTCGGAGAAGAGATTTCATTGATCAAAAACATTTTTATTAATGACACAGTGCTGGAGGTAAATATCTTGATGGTGGAAAATCTGGCTGCTTGTATGGACTGCTTGTGTGAATATAACAGGCATTTAAAAGAATTTATGGAACAATTTTGCCTTCCACTGCAAAAACGCAAGAATAAGATGCTTGGACACCAGAGGTCTTTCTGTGCTTTAAGTGCTGTACACCCTGGGGTCTGCCTCAACAAACCTCTGTTACACTGGTCTAAATTTCGTTTGTTTTCGGAATTCTAAAGGTTTAACCTTACAGCCCTAGTTTTGTTTAGTTCCCTCACAAATTCCCGTTTCCCCCAGACCCAGTCATGTACATTTCCCTCACAAGGTGCCAGCCTCCTCACGGCCAAACCTCTGGTTACAGTAATCTATGATCTACTACTTCAAACAAAGCAGTATAGAAATTTGTTTAATATCTGCAAAAAAATTACAGACACAATCAGTATTGACTGGGCCTGAGGAGTCGAGGAATCCAGTTTTACATAGGCTAGAATAATAGCCTGCTGCTGTAAGTGTTAATAGATTCATTAAAAAAAAACACCCATAGGCCCTGAGATGGTCCATTTATCCTGTTATGCAGTACAGGGGTGTGTCTAAGTCTTGTAGTTTGTGGAGAATCACCTAAGTGGTGAACAGAGAGGTAGACTTATGGCAATAAAGACAGGCTGATGCGGTGACTCTAAACCTCCTCAGCATACCACATTGACCTTTTTAAATGATAAGGAAGGTATACTTTGGCTACCTTCTATTACAATTGATTTTTACATTGAAAAATGACATGTTGTACAGCTGTCAGTGAGACAAGAAAATGATCATTTTCAGTGTCTGTAGATTGAGACAATCCCTTTACTGTGACCATGAATAGGAGGACAGACTGTGTGCGAGCAGTGTTGTAACTACAACCCATTGTCTTTGCGAGCTCTGTTTACAGAGTCGAGTGGGGTTTGTTCAAAGATACAGCTGACATTTTATTCGTGAGACACAGGCTGAGGGTAGTACTGGGAATATATTTTTTTATCATAAAGGATAGGTAAACAATAAAAAGACAGTACATGTGCTAATTCTCTAATTTCCGCTCTACATTCTGAACTCTAAGTAATAGTTCTCAATGTTGTAGCTGACATTGTAATTTTATCTTCAAGAAGTTTATTGGTGCTTTTCTAGATTTTCAATACGGTTCCCTCTTCTTCAGTCTTTCCAGTCCGGACTCATTGAATGTTGGTCAGGTCAGAACTATTTGCCCGAATCACTCACACTGTGTAATTTGTTGTTGCTTGGTAACCAAATAATATAATAGTTACTTCAGGGATCTTTACTTTACGCTACAACACGCTCATAATGGTTGTTAAGCACATAGAGCATCCTGTAGAGCATGGATGCGCTATATAAATGCAATTATTATAATTATCTCAGTAAGATCCACACTGTTCTCTTCAGTAAATGTATAGCTTTTCCTCATAAAGTAGAGGTTCATCTGTTGATTACAACAAAAGACAAAATGAATGAGGATGTGAATGAGAGAATTCATATATTTGTCTGTGTGTATTTATTTGGGTGCTGTGGATTAAATGCATTTGTCGGAGTGCCAAGATGATTTAATTAAAGTTTTGAATGAGACAGCTGGTAATGATTAACAGGACTTCTGAGTGGACTGACATGTATTGAAAATTTTGCATAATGTTTATACTGACAGTAACTATAAAGGCTGCTGCCTATAGGGTTAATGGTCTCCACAAGCTAATAATACCTTTCACTGTTCCTTTTGTACTTTAGAAATGTCTTGTTGAATAAAGTTTCATCTATAGGATTTAAAAATAAATTTTTATTATAAATTTTTGTTGTTGTTTTCTGGTGTAGTTGACACGCATCTATGTGTCATGATGTGGTGGAATCAGACGTTTGTCAATTTTTGGGCTTGTGGAGTTATTGGTTTTATTTGAAAGCTGATTTTTTCCCCCCCTTGCCTTCTATGAAATAAATATCCATTTATCTTGAATAGAACTCAAGATATTTGTGATTGAAGGAAGCTGCGTGGCTTCAGTGGTGAAATTAGTGAGAAAATGGCTGCCAAAGTTTGGTAACTCCAATAGGTAAAGAGTCTTTGAAAACTGTAAAATGACATATTTTGTTCCTGTAATCAATATTTTTCAGTAGAATTCACATGGAAATGTGTTTTTATATGAGTATATAATAGAGGTTAAGGCAAAAAATAAACATTCGATAAAAATGTCAAAACTGGCAGACACTGTTTCTCTGATTTAGTTATTTTGGCGAACGCCTGATTTCACCTGTACACTCGGAGATACGCACGCAAGCTCACACTCGCAAAATCATGTCAATTCTTTCCCTACTTTTTGTTTTTTCTGAGTTTATGGAGAATATTATTGTGAGTACAAGCATTCTTGTGTAACAGCACTTTTGAGAGAAACAGAGACAGTGAGTGGGGATAGATGTGTGCTTGTGCTTAAAAGCCATATTATATAGGTGAAAGCTTGAGTGACAGAGAGAGCAAAAAGTGGATACATGTACATTTACATATTTGGGTATGTGTGTGTGTGTAGATTTAGATCAGTAGATGAAAGCTTGATAGAGACAGAGAGAGAGCAAATGTGTATACATTTATTCATTGTGTGTGTGTGTGTGTGTGCGCGTGTGTGTGTGTGTGTGTATGTGTGTGTGAGTGCGTGCTTGCACACACTTTTAAATCAATAGTTTAAGCAAGGCATATCGAGGGAATATGATTTTGATATATGTATGTGTATGTGTGTGCGCGCTTGTGTGCCTTTATGCATGTGTAGCTTTACATTCCCTCTTTGGGGCTGTCGTTTTTCTGCTAGTCTGATTTTATGAGATGAATTGAAGCTATTTCTCTTGCCTCAGATGTGATAAAGTTAAGTTCTGAAAACCCCACAATAAATGTAGACCAAAAAAAAAAATATACCCCCCAAAAAAACCAGCAGAGGAGACTGCTTGATATGTTTTGTTTTTGTTAACTCCCAAAGTGGCCTGTAGAGATTTTTATGCACAAAGTGAAATAGCCAGAACAAAAGACAAGAATGTGATATATATGAGTATGAGTTTCAGAAGTTAAAACGAATTATCTAGCAAATATTTAATATCAGTTTTCTTTGTGATAGTGTTGTGGATTCAGCCTGTACACAAAATATACTGGCAAGACTTACATTAACTTAATATTTTCAATAAAATATTTTGAATTGTTGACTTTTATCCTAGTCTTGTTTTTTTTGTACATGATTTTTGTACTAGACTCCTTGTAGTTTTCTGTTTTATACTTACTTTTAGTTTTTGATAAGTTATCGTTTGACTGAATGATGAAAAGGACATCATGTAGGCTACTGTGTTTGTTCGTTTCAAACATACTTTGTCAGAGGACCACTGTCGTTTGAATACCTCGTTGATTTGTGAAGATGTCGGATGTGGTTATACGTGAAGAACGAAGAAGACCACTACCTAAGAAGAATGCTTCACACTGTACTAGTGTTGTATAGTTATAATAATATTCATGTCTTTCCAAAATTTCTCTTTTGAATCAGCCTGTGATCATAGTCGGAAAAAGATGCTATGCTCTCCTGTTGTCATTTCTGGTGCTTGAACTACTGCATTAATTTCTCTTGAAATGCAGCCTGAATTTGTCCAAAAGAAAAGAGCGTTTTTGTTTTGTTTTGTTTGTAATGGGGAAGGGTATAGTTTTCTGTAGTATTTTGCCAGGACTTGAATTCATCAAGGGTACAGTGAGTGGGGGCGTTTGGGGAGGATGCCAGAATCTGTTTGAAGTCGAAGCAGAGCCAGAGGATCAGTTTTTAAAATAATTTCATAGATTGTTTTCTGTCGGTTGTTGATTCTTTTTTTTTTTTATAGAATAAAATGGTTGCTTTTTGCTTCAAGGCACTTGCCCATGTTTTATCGTGATGATCTTTGTCGATTAGTCCTTTCTATATATATATTTCTGTATAGAAAAAAAAACTTGTTGCGAAAATACAATGTCTCAAAATGAAAAATACAATTTTTTTTGGTGAATTGGCGTTTAGTGTTCAGTGTCTTCCAACAGTTGTTTGTTTATGTGTCTTATGTTGTTTGTCAATTTATATGGCTGCCTTTACTCAGTTTTTCCTCATACATTTATATTTTTTTTATACAGTTGAAGCTGCTCTAACTGCCC
>NW_004797343.1:1874432-1876254 GCF_000002075.1 Aplysia californica
TGTGTGTGTGTGTGTTTTTTAATGGTTTCACAATGTCCATTTTCTTTCTCTTAATATGTTAGTGAAATGATAATTCTGCATTGTACAGCGGTAATCTTGTCTTGCTTAGGCGCTATATAAAAACCTTCATTATACTATTTATTACTATAAATTTCTCTCTGTCTGTCTGTCTGTCTCTGTCTCCTTCTGTCTGTCTGTCTGTCTGTCTGTCTGTCTGTCTGTCTGTCTGTCTGTCTGTCTGTCTGTCTGTCTGTCTGTCTGTCTGTCTCTTTCTCTCTCTCTCTCTCTCTCTCTCTCTCTCTCTCTCTCTCTCTCTCTCTCTCTCTCTCACACACACACACACACACACACACACACACACACCCATTCACGACTGTTTACCTTTCCAAACACTTCTTACTTAGATCTAGATCCACATAAAACAACACCCGTGTACCCTCGTCAGATTTATCAGAGCAGAACTGTCAGATTCCTACAGAGAAGTAGCCTTACGGCACGGTGCCCCGAACGCGGGTGGTTGGCGGGTGCTCTGGGGTGGCTCGCTCCTTCTTTCCTATTAACCATCCATCGTCCTTATCTCTCCTCCTTCGTTTCTGTGTTTGTTACTCTCTTGCAACACCTCTAATCTTTGGCACTTATTATTATGGCCTTATTGTGTTGCAAGTGGAAGTATCATAAAACTCTTACTAAAACTATAACTAAAGCATCTGTCGTCCTTATCTCTTCTCCTTTATTTTTTATTTTTAAAGTTTATTTATTTATTTATTTATTTATTTATTTATTTGTCCATTCATTTATTGGTACATGTATGTCTCTCTAGTAAACACACGTGGGTGGTTGGCGGGTGTTTTGATGTGGTTTGCTCTTTCTTTCCATCAAACATCAATTATCCTGATCTCTCTCCTCCTTCGTTTCTGTGTTTGTTACTCTCTTGCAACACCTCTAATCTTTGGCACTTATTATTATGGCCTTATTGTGTTGCAAGTGGAAGTATAAAAAAACTCTTACTAAAACTACAACTAAAGCATCTGTCGTCTGTTTCTCTTCTACTTTATTCATTTATTTATTTATTTATTTATCTATTTATTTTGGCATGCCACTCTAATAAACACCTCTGATAACCTTCGGCATAATTTATATGACCGCACTGTGTTGCAATTAAGTGCCTTAAAACTCCAACCACAAGTAAACGAAAAGGTGCCTCGACCTGAGAATGAGAACATACACAAAAAATGGATCCTGACCTCAGCAAACCCGCTTCTTGAATTGTTGGCCGCGACTTTGTCGAGCTCCAATAATAAAAATCCCACCAACGACAATAGTAGAGCCTGTAAATGGAACAATAAATAGTCCCAGGGGCCATGATTTATTGAGCGGAAATAATCTACGATAGTACTAGCAAAGATTCTCCACTATCGGGGAGAATCTTTGGTACTTGTAGTAGCAGTACTTTCTATTTGTTGTCAACTAGTGGTTGTAGTGGTAGCCAATGATAATTTACGATCTCTGGTGGTAGCACTGATTATAATTAAACACGCAACTATATAAAAGTATGTTGGTGGTTGGCGGGTGCTCTGGTGTGGTCTGCTGCTTCTATCCTATCAAACATCTATCGTCTTTATCTCCCCCTTCTTCTTTTTTATGTTTGTTACTCTCTTGGGACATCTCTAATCTTCTGGCGCTCATATGACCTTATGCAGTTGCGAGCGCCGTAAAACCTCTACTAAAACAACAAACAATATAAAAGTATGTGAACAGCTCTCTCTCTCTCTCTCTCTCTCTCTCTCTCTCTCTGGCTCGCTCGCTCTCACTCTTTCACACA
>NW_004797344.1:0-2268 GCF_000002075.1 Aplysia californica
TCATCATAAATGTATTATAACAACACATATTTATAAGTGCAATTATATCAACATTGCAGCAGCCTCTCTCTCTCTCCCTTACCCTCAGCGCGCAAAAAGCGCATCTCACACACGCGCATAGTCAAACAAACACATAGCTACCCGTACACGGCACATTCAATGTGCTCACACACACTCACTATGTGGTGAGTTCGCACTATAAGGCAATGTAATGTGGTGTGAACTAGGTTCGGGACGAGTCCATAGACACTTTTGTTTTCATTATGATTCGCTTAATTACTTTCCGTTTCTAATATTACACGCGCGCACAACCACACCAAAAACTATTTGCACTCAAGGTGGTGACAACAATTATAGAAAGAAAAGTACTTACCTCTTCTTTTGATAATATCCTACACTTTCTTCAAAATAATAACACATTTGCACATCTACAATCTACACTGTGCGAAGACGATAACGCGACTCTCAGCACTGTGCGTGAGTAGGTCAGGACTGAAGCCAGCCTCTATGCTCCCTGGCTCCAGTGTGTGTGTTGGCCAGGTAAAGCATTCGCTTCAACACTATCTATCGAACGGTTGCAAACTCTTCGTCCTGCGCTTGATACTCCTAGTAGCAGTACTTGGACGATACAATATTACCTTCATCAACATCAAGATCCATATTTAAGATAAAAATTGAATTTCTATTGCACGATAGTCTTCAAATTCGAGTATTGTAATGATTGTCTAGTGTTATTGGGTGCCCAACTTGGCATGAATCGATCGAGGAAAGGAACTCATTCCCGGATGATAACCTTTGACCCTTGACATTATGTTGAACTATTAGGCAAAGAGAACGGTTACGCGTGAGTGCGTAACAACTGCTGGCTTATCTGTAGCGTGAAAATAGCTTTTGCTCGTTGTAGAGTTCGGTATCGTCATTATATTAATGAATAAATGATCTTTAATTTACCCCGGTGAACTGGTTTGTCGGTTGAAAGTAGCGTTCCATGTAGGCCTAATAATATAGATCTAGATAATCTAGTGCGCCATGTCGTCAGCTGTAAAATTCTTAGCAAGGGAAAAGGTGTAGAATCAAGGTCCAGTAAGCCTATTGGTTCGAGTTATAGAGTTGATTTAGATCTATGACACCAAAATAATAACAATTATAACTTAGTTTAGCGCAGGAGAAAATTGTTGGATACGCAGACAGAAGCAACAACTAGGGAGCAAATGGAAAGATCTATACCACAGAACAGAAATATTTTAAACTGAATGTTCAAAAGGAAAAAAACCCAAAAAAACCCAACAGCCAGAATACTCTGAGCTCTACTTCAAAACAAGAGTTCTA
The DNA here is from genome assembly GCF_000002075.1 of Aplysia californica. NCBI lineage: Eukaryota > Metazoa > Mollusca > Gastropoda > Aplysiida > Aplysiidae > Aplysia > Aplysia californica. The sequence goes on from NW_004797344.1 coordinate 1,330, forward strand.
GAATGCTCAAAAGACTGCAATTAAGTACAGTCTACTGCCCCGCATGTTATCACGTCATATTGCTTCTTATCAAGAAACCTGGCTTTTTTCAACGTAGCATATATTCAGTCACGGTCACCAACTAGGAAGTGTTAAGGAAAACAAGAGAGATGAGGTAGGAAGAAGGCGGTTGAGATGGATTGGACATATTCTCAGGAGGTCAGGCAGCTGCGTTACAAAGAAAATGTTGGATTGGAATCCACAGGGTAAGAGATCAAGGGGAAGACCACATGGAACCTGGAGAAGAATCACTGAAATTGATGTACTGAAAATTGGGAAGACATGGAATAAACATAAAGAGGCTAGCCCTGGGCAGAGAAAAGTGGAAAGTGTTAGTCCGTGGCCAAAACCCTGGTGCCGGGTGAGAAAGGCAATGATGATGTATTTGGTCAGGTACAGATCAGGACAACATACTTTACATTGAAAAGTAGTTAGTGAAAGACAAAGAGCAGGTGAGAATCTTCGCCAACCACATTCATTCAGGCAGGTGGTTTTAAAATGAAGTCGAGTACAAAGAACTATATTTAAAGTTTTATTTTCTATTGGATACCGAACACCACATAATTAGCTTTTAAAAAAAATGAACCATATATTTCTACTGATAAGACATAGTCACATACACATGTTCCGCGTCAGTAAACAGATTTGGACAATGAGAACAAAATAGAACCAGTCCAGTCACAACAGGGTGACCAAAAGAGTGTAATGTGTTATGTTCCTGTTCAGTTAACAACACAAGTGAGTCTCCAACAATATAAGGCTCAGAGGCATCTGCTTGAACCGAAATCTGGGGGGCCGCCGGATTTTCTTTGGTTTAACCGGGATATCAGTTTAGAGAGATAGCTCAAATAAAAGAAAAAGAATTGAGGAGTTTATATTAAATTAATAATACTAATTAAA
>NW_004797344.1:2874-4263 GCF_000002075.1 Aplysia californica
GGGGGGGGTATTCCTTTTTTCCCCCAACTACCCACTATAGAGGCGATTATGGGAATCACATCAAAGGGCACTTGAGTTCAAGCTTTCACATGCAGTGGCGAAGCGTCTACAAAATCAAATAATTACTGTTTCCCTTCCTTGATGGGTAGGACTCAAGGAGGTTATGTAGTAAGATCTTTTGTAGGCTTACATCGTCACAGTCAAATTAACCCATAGACTGTGATAGAAAATGGCCTTATGAATACCGGTATCTAAATAGTAATAGGTGTCCAGGAAATCACCAATGAGCAGCGTGCACAACATTCGAAACCTAAGCCATCTTAGAAGAGCTTAGCTCGACACTGTTTCAGCATAAATACGCTGCTCACCCCTTTCAGGCCACTCTCATTTTAAGAAGTCACAAGCGCTGATTATGTAAGCTATACAATTAAACTGGTGCAGTGTACTTCAAAAAGATGATGAGGGTGGGGACTTATTCCATGACTGCTGCTGTAAATACGTTGTACATGCACTTTTTTTCCCCTCGACTTTTCAACGTCATTTAATCTGCCACTGCCTGATTATCGGCTCCGGTCGTGAAAGACTAGATATAAAAAGACATCCAAATTTGAAACAAACTGATAATACATGTCGTGTAGTATTGTCTTCGCTATCTGCTTCTTTAACTTCTGTTTGTGCATTCATATATTTTAGTTGCATTTACTTTTTAAAAAATTTGAGACTATTAATCCCATCGCATGTTTAAAAGTTATGCTTACCTTTTAGTAATAAATATTAATCAATGAGATATTTTCTCGATTATGTTGGCGTGTCAATAATATACATGTACAACATAAATTGAAGATTTGCAATTCAGTAATGCTACCTCGAATATGAAGTTTTGTTGATTAATTATGTTCACATTGTGGGGAAAGCTTTTCCTGTGTGGACTTATCTGTACCAGGTTCTTTGTCTTACATTGATTATGACCAAGTCAGCCTTCGCCCCTGTACATATCTATAGGCCCTACTCAGATGTAGATCTATTCTTCTCTCTGGAACCAAGTTTAAGGGTTTTTGACTATCCTTTTCACACCAGAAGACATAGTAAACGCAAAGCGCACATAAGTATGTAGATGTGAACAACATGATATGAAGACACCGGTTTACATGTTGAATTTTCTGCTTTCAACAATTTACGTACTCTTCCTTTTTTAAAAGAACAATTAAAACAAAAACACACTAAAATACCTTTTAATGTTATTTGTAATGTTACAACGCGTGTGCAATTACACAACACAAGGCGTGTTCTCTGTTCAACCATAATCAAAGACTCTTCTTTATCGAATTGGGCACGGGACGGCTGTTGTCATAAAATTTAGTTTTTTATAACCTACCATCAACCACAAGC
>NW_004797344.1:5113-23257 GCF_000002075.1 Aplysia californica
TTAACTGTAACAGTTGTGAGCCGGCGTGATAAACAAACGCGACAAAACAGCTGTGAATCACTTGTCTATTTGAACGCCTTCAAATCGGCAAGGCGCTTTTTGACTGTTGATACATCTTTGTTTGGATTTACTTAAAACTGAATGAAAATCATCATCAGCAATAAATCTTTTGTCAACTGTCCAGTTGACAAAAATTTGACCGGCCAGTTAACAAACCGCCCCTGATTATCAGTATATTCATTATCATCATTATAATTATCATTATCATCATCATCATTTTCGCTGAATCCGTGCGATTAATATGCAACGGCTACTCTGATTTCCTACCCTGACCGTATCATGAAGGCCCAAAAAGTCGCTGAAGCATTATGCCATAGTTTACCTGTGGGGCAGGAATATACTGGATTACATTATTCTGGTGGCTTTGGGGTTATTATAGAAGTGGATGTCAGGAGACTTCTTCATGCAACCGTAAGTGGGAATATGACAAAGGTCGACTGCTTGACATTCAACATGAGACAAAGAGAGAGAGAGAGAGAGAGAGAGAGAGAGAGAGAGAGAGAGAGAGAGAGAGAGAGAGAGAGAGAGAGAGAGAGGAGGGGAGAGAAGTTATTAAGATGAACAATCTTTTCTGTTCGTGCTTTCACTAGTTTGATTTGAAAGGAAACAAAATCTATTCACAAATGGTCACACTGGGTGATAATGAAAAAATTTGCTGATGCTGTTGGTGATGGTGGTGGTGTCGGTGTTTTTGTTGTTTTGTTGTTGTTGTTGTTTTCGGGGAGGGGGATGAAGGGGCATCATGACCACAGTTTTAGACGCTAAATTTGATCCGTATTCGGAGTGTGTATGTGCGTGAGAGGGGGGGGGGGGGGGGGGGGGGGCTCAAGGGCTCAGGACTCTAACCTCAGCTTTACGAATACAGGACCGTTACCCCGAAAGTAAACGGGTAGTCTAAGTTAAAAACTGGTAGCACTACGAAACCCAGACACTGAATTCCAACTTGACATGTTGAAATACATGGACGCCGAACTTCACGAGAGCAAGCCGCTGCAGACGTATCAGCAAACCTCTTAAGCGTTCGCTTCCGTCCTAGGCTAGCTCACCCAAATCTCCAAAATGCCCACTAGGGCCTATAGTCTATCAAGGCAGATATTTGTTCGTTTGGAGAAAAAGAAGCACATCGACACAATAATGGTCATTTAGTGCTGCGAAAAGGAAAGACACACAGACAGGCAAACCGACAGACAGACAGACAGACAGACAGACAGACAGACATACAGACAGACAGACAGACAGACAGACAGACAGAGGGAAAGTAAAGAAGTAGAACCTACCAAATGCGCCCTCCAACCTCCCGCTCATGGCAGATTAGAGAGCCATGTTGAAATATTTAAGGATCTTTCGTTAGCTGCCTTTAAGCTCATAGGGTAGGCTTTAAGCCATAGAGCTAAATAAAATCTTTAAAAAGATACCCCTCCCCCAATTAAATAAAAAAAATGAATGAATAAATACGGTGTCCATGGTGTAGTGGTTGGACATTTCTCCATTGCACTCAATGGACTGAATTAGGTCACTGCGTAGAGCAGCGTGTGTTATTATGGAGTGCTGGTATCTCTGTTTTTCTGTTGGGATAATAGATGCCGTTCCACCCAAGTTGACTCTTCTTCCAGCATGATCAAGGTTGTGTTGATGGGAGTGCAACACCATGTTTTCAATCATCACACAGAGTAGCTTACTGTCCCTTTCACAAATCACTGCAGCTGTCTCAAAATGTCCTTTGTGTAGCCACCTTTAGTTACGATCTCGTTTGCAAACCCTTTAAAGTTAAAGTCTTCTTCTTCTCCCCTATCTATCTATCTATCTATCTATCTATCTATCTATCTATCTATCTATCTATCTATCAGTTCAACAGATAGATGAGCAGCACCACATCCAATGGAATAAACGATCACATTGCTTGTATGTGCGTAGACAAAAGTGGCACAACGTAGCTCTGTTATCACTGGAACTCAGTACATGCACCATGCTGGGCGACAGTGTGGATGGCTTTAGTTCGAATACTCAATAGGGCGTTCTTGGATTAGGGTCCTTTGGTGAGTTTTTAAACCATATTCCTGGAGAGCCCAGAAAACTTTGGGGAAAACAAACAAACAAACAAACAAAAACGTCAACTTAAGTCCAAGAACGTCTCTTTCGGGGGTGGGGGGTGGGGGGTAAAATTGTAAAGGTTTAAGGCCCCTATCAACACTATTAGGTTATTTTTCTCTTTGGGTATTCGAATCAAATAGAGTGTAACTGAACAATTAAAAACTTTCTCCGTTCTGTTTCATAATGGACCCTGCCGTTCCCTCACTCTATTTTTTTTTCTTAAAGTTTAACGGTAGAGTCATGATGACTCCATAGAGTAATTTTACATGGTTTTCAAAAAGTGATCGGTGTTTTCTCCTCTGCAGCCTCCGTTCGGTTTCGTGAGATTTGACTTTGAGGAATCTTCTGGAAACTGGAACGTTGAGATTTTTTAAAAAGCATACCCACTACCCACTAAGATTTAACTTATTTAGAGTTAGAGTCTCGAACTTCCGCACGGTAGATCAAGTTTGTAACCTACTGGGCGACAGTTGTCAGCCATAAGAAATTAAGATTCCCGTGGGACTCTGGTAAATTAAATTGTCACAGACAGAGCTTCATCCGAAGTTCAGTTGGCTTTCTTGGTTTATTATTTCTGCTGATGCAGCACAAAACACAAACATGTCGTTTCGTTTGGTTTAGCAAGCGTTTTACTGCACTTGCAACATAATTAGGTCATATAAGTGCCGAAGATTAGAACTGTAGCAAGAGAGTAACAAACATACACACACAAAAAAAGGAGGCTGATAGATGTTTAGATAGATAGAATAGGGACTAAACCGAAAAGGATCAGGGGATCTCGAGGAAGGGTGAACAGGTTTTTTTTAACATAGCCTATGAAATGACCTTTGCACCATACTTGTTATTATCACCAATTCAGCGCTTTTCCTTTTTGTGAGGGAGTACATCAATAAACATAGCGCTTACTACGAGTAACACCAGTGCGATTCTTAGTCTTACTCTTACACTTGCACCCCTTTCTGAAAATTGTGAATTACTTCAGAAAAAGTAAAAAGACGAAACATGTACAATTTCGTCATTTTTTTTCCAGTGTAGATGTTTTACGCACCCATCAACACACTGTAGATGATTTAAGAGGCGGGCTTCCGATCCTGCCCGTTAGGGCCAATCTTGGCGGAGAGGGATACAACATTCCAGCAAAGAGACCGGGATACTTGTTCCCCAAAAAATATTCGCCCCACCCCGGAATTGAACTCGGGTCTCCTTCATTCGACAGCGAAGCGTCTAACGGTCTAACCGCTCACAACAGACGTCGGTACAAAACATCGGATATGTCGTCAATGTAGGACGTTTTAGTTTTTTTTAGTAAGGTTTTACGGCGTTCTAAACTGCATAAGGTCATATGAGCGCCAAGGGGTGGATGTCAACAGAAAAGTCCAAACGTGGAATCAGGCTTACTCTGCTCACCTCTCTAGCTTCAACAGCACAAAGTCTGCTTCGACTATCAAGGCACCCCGGAAATAGCAGTTCACAAGAGAGTAACTAACATGCCAAAGAAGTAAAGGAAAAATGACGATAGTAAGAACAATGAGGAAAGAAAAAGCAGCAGTTGCCCCCGAGTTGTTTCGGCATAGTATGACGTACCAAGGCATTGATAAGTCAGCCCATTTACAATTCTACTGTGTATACGAACATGTTAATATCCCCCCTTTGGGAATGGTCTAAAGACTCCTCAGTCAGTGGCACTGCCCGCGGGGGGGGGGGGGGGGGGGGGGGGGGGGGTAAATGGACAAAATGTAGAGTCAAGCACAAAGGAAGAGCTTGGGGTGAAAATGGCTACAAATATGATTCATGATCCTGACCTGTACCGGAATATAAAACATAGAAGTTGAAAGTTTTATTTCCATAACTTCAAGGGGGGGGGGGGGATTACTTTTTTAAAGCTAGATAAATAGTTCAACGTGCAGACATTTTTTTTATAGAACAAAGATTGCTCCTAAAATACGAGCAAATCTGAGAAGAAAAAAAATCAACAAAAGACCGAACAATTTTGTGAATTAAAAAAAACTTGTGCATTTATTTCCATAAATTTTCCCCCAACAGCAACATAAAACAAGTAACAATTCAGTCCTGTAATGAAAAAAGACCACAAGTGCCAGCCAGGCCACGTTAACAACACATTTTTAGCACCATTAAACACGGGTGGGGGAGGGGGCGAAGAGGGTGTGCTCATCCTTTCATCCCATGGGTCAATAACATTGTCTATTGAACTCTGGACACACAATACATGACATATCCCTGAACGGAGTTGAGATTTGTACTTAGCAAACAATCATACAGATAAGACCTACAAATTCATAATATCTGTGCCGGCCTAAGAGTTGGTAAAAAGATCCTAAAATTCTCTAAATAACCAACTTGATACCATACATAGTAGGCCTCCCACTTTCTTGCAAAAAGTTGGTGGGGAGAGGATTTTTGGTTGTTTGTTTGTTTCGTTTTATAGCTTTTGGAACACATGGTCTTCCTACAAAACAAGACAACACATTGCCCACAAATTATGTATGTACAATTTTTACAAAATACCAATATCAAAATATCTATAAAGCAATCACAGGTAAGAAGTTACAAGTTTCATAAAAGTTGATGAAACAAAAAAAAATATATATGTACAGAACACTAGCCACAAGCCCAGACATAAAGTAGGCCTATAGGCCATTCTTGCAATAGATCTAACAGAAGTGTAACAACTGTAAGTGAATAAGAAACAATTGAGTAAAAAAAACAAACCAATATTTTTTTTTGCTCAACTTGAAAGAAAAAACACTAAAATGTCAACAATGTCAAACTTGCTATAAGAAATTAACAGAAAACAAAAAATACTCCACAGAGATGTGTCACACTTCAGACATTGCCAGCCATACCATCTATGAAAACTGTTAACCATGTAGGCTACGATGCAAAGATCAAATTATACAGATGTGTCTGCTTGAACAAAGCAGAGAAAAGTCAAACTGATTGGAGCACACTTCAGAACAGCCCTTGTAACGCTTTCAAACAATAAAATGGATGAAAGCTACACAAATAGGCAGACAAAAAAGTGTAATTCCGAAATACTCAGACTTACATGGTTAGCAATTTTCAGATGATAGGACATAATCAATTCTTCCCTTGCATACAAAATGCAACACAAGCAATTCTTCTTGATGCTCATTCTCTTTGCACTTATTTGTTCACAAACTGCAGAAAACAGCAAGACAATCAGGCAAAATCATTCTAGCAACAAAAAAAGTGTGATGCTTTAAATAACCAGCAGAAAATACATTTTGAAGAAAAAAAACCCCCCATCTACAATACAGAAATTCCATTGCACAACCAGAAACCAAACTAGTATGCTAATATTTTTTAGTTTAATAGGTTTTCAAGGACACCATCTCTTTGAAGTTCAATGTATGTAAATTGTAAAATGGTATCGTATTTCAGATGTGCTTTCACTTAGGCAGACTTGAATTCACTCAGTGCATAAAGCGAACGTTTCTCCATGTTTGTTTTAGCTAAGATACTCAAGGAAAGACAAAGGCCCTACCCCGATGCTTAAAGCAAAATACCTTCCATGTATATCTACATCTGCTCTGTATAAATGTTTTGGATATAAAAATTACAATTTATAGGCTCATCACTGCTGTACTGGTATTATCATACAGTTTACTACAATTCACACTCCATTTTAATATCAGAAAGTACACCTTCCAGGCCAGTCGATGATGGCAAACACAAATTAGAAGTTTTCAGGTCTTTCGGAAAAGTAAATCCATCTGACACAAGCAAATTAACTCTTACTTCAGTCATACGGTACATGTTTCAAGAAAACTCGTGTTATTTCAGTCATAGGGTTCGAGGTTCAAGAAAACCTATGCTCTTATAGGCAGGACACATTTGGTCTATCCAGAGTCAGGGCATCAGGTTGAGAGGACTGAATAAAAGTCATTGGAACCCCGCTATGATTCAAACCTTAAATTAGAAATGGGCAGATCAAATTCAGAACATAATTTGCCACAGTGGCTTAAAAATTAAAGCTTACAAATAAATAAAATGCGTGAGAGCTGTACCTAAAACTAAGATTTCAGCACTACCTCTGTTTCACTAATATGAAGTATGCAACATGGATGGCGGCTGGTGCCTCTATAAACTATAAATAAATCATTGATGGTCAAGGTCAAGGGCGAAGTAAGCACAGTTCAACATTACATAGTGTAGAGACGAAATACGGTCAACAGATTTGACTGGAGGTAAATGACATATGAGGCAGAGCGCAGAAGGAAAAGGGAAAAAAACGGACGGTCACAAACGTCCATACAAACCTATCACACTCTTTTTGTTTTCTGTTACACACATAAGCATCAGGGACATTGATGCATACCAATCTATACCAGGCTGAAATGAATACATTCTGCTGTCCCAAAAATTGTAACAGAGCATATTTTATAAATTTTTAAAAGCAAACATTTTCAATTTGAGAAAAACTATTTCTTCGAGTAGAAACTTTAAGCTAAAACAGCTTTCGGAAACTCCTTAACTCTTTAAGCATGTAATGAGGCTTACAGCTTTAGTCGGGAAATCACGAAACCACAGAAGAACACTGTTAGCATTTATCAGAATTTCCCACTGGGTATTTGAACCAAGGCCATCCACACCACAGCCCATTGGGCATTATGCAATATACCAAATGAGCTAACGGAGTGCCTTTCATGGAACTCACCTGGTGTGAATGACTGTATCTTAAAAAAAAATAACAACCCAATACGTATATTGTGAGGTCTACAAAAGCAATATGTAGCATACCCTAACACTACACAAAAGTCAGGTATTCAGGTGTGAGGTACCCCATTAAAACAGACAAATGCGCAATCATCATATTTCCTACATGTTGACATCTACAAAACACTTGGTCATTTGACACCAACCTCACTAGATTAATATACCACTCTTTAAAGTAAGTACCATCGAACCTGTCCAAGACAACCACACATTATTGAGGATACAACTGGTCATTGTAGACAGGTAGTCCTTTTGAACAGCGTCATTATCAAATATAGGAAAAAAAAAACATAAGGGGGAAATGGGAAGTGGTTGTTTGTACAGGTAGTTGTCTTATACAGGTGGTTGCTTGAGCAGGTTCAACTACAATTATTCATATATATATATATATATAGGGGGAGTATTTCAAATTGTATTTCTTGACCCAAATAAATATGATCATATACATCCACAACAAAGTGGAAGCTATAAACCAACCATATGTAATACTGAGAAATTATGAAAATCCACCATGCATGGCAAATATTAAGACTCTCCATAAATAGCAGAAGTTACACCAAGCTGGAATGTCCTTCTATTGTACCGGTACATCTGTCATTATACACGTACACTGTACTGACTTTCTCCTCCCATACATATATCTTGAGTGAAATGATGACCTTTATGAACAATACTGCACAGAAAGTATTGACCAAAAAGCTGACGAGACAATTACGTCTACAAACACACTCTCAGATTATTAATTTCATTTCAATCCTTTGAACCCTTGATCCTGACTGTTCTCAAATCACCAAACTCTATGTACTTGATCAAGACTCAAAGTGCACGGGACTTACAGGATACCCACAAATACTCAATGGGCTGATTAAACAGCCCAGGCTTGCCAACTTTCCAAAAACCTAATTGGGGCACCCAAGTTTATAACATCAGATTACATTACAAAATTACATTGAATACCGGTAGTTTTGGTGTGGTAAGCTGAAATGCCATCTCAAATTCCCCAATGTCGAATTTGGGACAGTTCTGGGAAATTTTGGACAGTTGGCAAGCCCGTCAGCTTAAAACACAAAGAAATACATCTGAGCAGATTCATCAGTCATGTGGGTTCAAAAGGTTAAATTCTCAGTACTTGAATACATACGAGCTATGAAAATAATACAACCACTGCAGACCCTCTCATCATCTGAACAAATTGAACCTCACATCACATATATAATAATAATACTAATAAGTTCTACCGTTAGGCCCAACATGAAAATACTCTGACAAATAGTGGTAAGTAGAGATCATACAAACATGTACACTGCGGCATTTGAGGTTTGAGAGTTTTTGTTCACTCTGTTGCAAATATACAATAAATAAAACAAAGAGTATCCCAATGCATACTCAACTAAAAAAATTCTTTTCTGATCTGCTCACTGTGTACCACCCAAGTATTATGTACCTATGACAAGCTCATTTACATGAATTATGATCAGCATGCTTTTATCGTAAATCGACAACGAATACATTCAAGAGAAATTTCTCAAATCTTGCTTGCTTGTGTAGGTTCTGAACAAAAGCATTGACCTGTGAATCACTATAACTATTTAAGTTTTCCTCATCCAGCACCACCGAAAAGTAAGAACATCGACAAAAATAATCACGCAAAATTTTTTAATAAAAATTAGGTCCTTTCAGAAAAAAGGATCCAATATTGTCAATCACCAGCACTTTTATTTAATTACCAAATACTAATAAAACTCTTTGCTGCCAGATGCAGTTGAGACAAACGTTTTAAACAGATGTAAATGACTGTCCATTTGGCAGTACATTTTCTCCCTCACCACCTGAGAGTAACAAAATAAATTTTCAACACGCTATCCATGTCACTCAAACTGAAGCTTATACAACACGAAAATAATTCATCCCAGTTGAAAGAAACATGGTTCTGTGCTAAAACAAAGTTCTGAGTACTTAATTAGATTACACTGTATAACCATACACCAAGAACTTAAAAAGAAATTCATCCATTCAAAATTTAAAATCATACAATCCAACAACACCCACAACTGTGCACTGCATTTTATAAGCGTGAAAAAATGTCCTGGGCAATTCTTTCCCTCTAAAATAGTGACGTCTGATTACAGAATACTAAATATATAACTTTCAACCGATTTGAAGAGACCCAAAACTGTTAATACCGGTACAGTAAGGACAAAAACATTTAAAACGACTGATCCTCCCTGGCAAAGTCTGAAAGATAACAAAAAGTCATCTGTGCTAATGATTATCGATGTCTGCCCATGGAATATCACATTACAAAGATAGCCTTGTTCAAGCTGACTGAAAAAAATGCTTGTCATACCCACCTGGTTATGGTGAACTCTTGTATTACAAAAAGTAGGCTACTAGTATGTCATAATTTGCTCTGAAGTTCTCAATTTAGTGTAAAAGAAATTAAAGATGCTTTAAGTCCCTCAGTACAGTCAGAAAAACATTTAAATGTTCAATGTACATGTACTGTCTTTCATGATTGAGTTCTGCTATTGTTATGAGATCAGGACCATCGAAAAAGGCTAAAACTACTTAGCTTTAAAAGCCAAATACAATACTTTTGTTAACACAACTAATCTCTCAAAAATCAGAGCAGTTTCAATTATCTAAATCATGAATACACATGAAGTAACTGCTAGTATCTTCTTTCATTTTTCATATACGACAAAAAAATCTTACATGGCAGTCTTAAACAGTTACTATTCATATCTAAACATGTTATTAACTTTTTTCATTATAAAATAAATAACACATAAAATCAAATCTCTTACATAAAAGTCACCCACAGGAGACACAACAAAAACCCCTCACAAAACCTAAACAACGTTTTAAAAACATGAGAAGTCCCAGATCATCCAGTGCTAGTAGAATAAGAAGGTCGACAAACAGACCTAACTGAACCAGTAACAACTTCTTTCAGAAATTAGAAAAGAAAGATACCCGAATTTCAATGCAAACATTAATCTCGGAATAGAAAAGATTTGTCAGTTTTCTTATATTCCGAAATTTCAGGAAGGCTTTTTACAAGGTATATGTAAGACATGCTAACTACAAGTGTCTTGAAATTCTTTTTTCTTTTTCAGAAAGAAGTTTGAAAGGACGGAGGGAGAGAAACAACTTTTGAGACTGGAAACAACAAAATTTTTAAGACATCAAGTAAAAATGACAGGAACATTGCTAAGTAGAGTGGTAATGAAAGATTGGGTTATGAGGCAGACCACTTCAGGTCCTAAGAAAGGGATTCAACAGACTGTATCAGGTCAAGTGGAGAACCTGGACTTCCCTTGGGATTCCTTTTCCACAACGACAACCAAATAGAAAGGAAAACAGATACCCTACAGGCAGTGGCATGCAGTAAAGTTTGATAACTGGTACACTTCAAATGGAATTGGTCTTGACAACAGTGACATTATAATTATAGAAGGAGAAGAAGAAAGGTCCATGACAGAACAGGCATCTTTGGAGAAGAATTTTTGATGGCCTATGTGCTCTGTAGCAAGTAAAAAGTCAGAGAGAGACAGAGAGTGAAAAGCGGGGAGAAGCAGACAGACAGACTAGTTTTAGTTAAGTTTAAGTAAGAATATTGCCATACTTGCAACACAAATATGTTATTTTAGTGCTAGAGATTAGAGGTGTTACTTTTACTAGAGAGTAACATACGAAATAAAGAATGAGGATACAAGGACGATAGATGTTTGATAGGAAACAAGGAGCAAACCATACCAGAGCACGCGCCAACCACCCACACACAAACAGATAAATGGAGATGGACAGTAAAAGACAGTCATAATGAATAAATTTATCAGATATATATTATGCTGAGGGTGATAAGAACTTTATATATCTCCTTTCACCCTGTCAGACCCTCCTCACCAGTCTACAACAGACACCCTATCATGTCCAAAGTATAACAGAGTGATGCAAACTTTTCTCCATCCCCTCTGCTGGGGCCAGAAGTATGACTTTACCGAGGCCAGAGTTCAGACTTGTAACACACACCTTCAACTTGCGCGGTTACAAGGATGCCTTGCTCAATCATTCTCTTATGATACAAAGGGAGTGTGCAATAATGTTGCTTCACTCGGCCACTTTGGATATGTGATGTGAAGAGGAAACTTGGAAAGACTTGGAACAACAGAGATCTGATAAAGAGGGAACAGCAAAAAACTAACTCATCCGTTAATTGGTAATGCCGTAACTTCATGAAAAAAAGCTTTGAACACAATTCCTCCACAGCATCTGCTAGTTTAAACACCAAAAGCCATACAAAGTTTTGAAAAATTAGCAGTCTTAAAACTTCACTTGATACCTGTGAAGTGTCCTACTGAGCAGGAGGAGCATTGGTGTAGGGTCAGTAACACAATCAGGAAATAAGAATCGACAACATAAACAAAAACAACAACATCAACAACTTCAGCAACACAACAGCTATTTCTGGAAGACTTAGGGCCACCCGCTGACAGGGAGCGGAGAATGTGATCAGGTAAAAGCCTGGAGGGAAGCCATTCGGCAGATGAGAAGTTTTTGCTCAACTAGGAGATGAGAAGCATCTCACTTGGAACCTGGAACGTTAATTTTCACACTAGAAACATATATTATTCTAGTGAAAAAAATCAAACAGTTTATAGTCATAAAGTAGTGGTTCATGCAACTTCATATAAACAAAAATGGTCTTCACATGAGCTTAAATATATAAAAAAAGCACCCACAACACATTGCAGTATACAGAATCATTAATAGATCTCAAAGAACAAGACCAAGATTTACTGTCACTGGTTCTAAAAGAGAATGTGCATTGGTATTGGTGGAACTATGTGACAACACAATAACATAAAAGTATGGCTCCTTATGAACATTAGTCAAAAGAAATCAAATAAGCACAATGGAAGAAACCCCCACATTGTACAATATCCAAGTCTCCTATGTGGTAGGTTCACAGAGTAATTCTTTCTTAAGCATCAGGTACATATGGATTCAATTTCACACACCTGAAACAAATTGTGCTAATGGGACTTCTTTTTGTCAATTTCTTCTTCAATGATACATATCCATGAACAACATGAGAGAAACGCATTATCACTTCAATAAAACATAAATGAGACTGTGTCAAAGACATTGGCAAGCGCTTCATGATCATTTGATCGAGCATGGATGTGTTAATTTCAGACACTGAATTTGCAAATATCACAAGAATCAAAGAACAATAAAAACACACTAGAGTGCTGAACTTGAGTATCATAAAGAGACTAGCATGCTTCAAACAAGTTATTATGAACTAGACAAGCCCAGACAAACAATCTTTTGATGTCAGGACGACCTTGATATTTTATTTAAGATACAAAAATGAAACGACATTCTGATATTCCACATACTCAAACAAAGTCCAAAAGTAGTCCTGCTTTGCATCAAGTAAGAGGGATGCTGAAACCGAAAAATGGAGAGACATATTGAAAGGAACAATTGGATCTGGGCTTACTTCACCCACCAAAAAGGAAAAAACCATAAAATGGGATATCAATATCAGGATTATCTAAATTATTTCCTTTGAATATTTTTTCACGTAGGAGTGGTGTGTTTTGGAGTTGCTTTTTAGAAACTCATCAGTTACAAGCTATACAACTTGTCTCATTGCATCTAAGAATGAGAAAAAAGAACGTTTTGAATACTGCCTAACTCACTTACAAGCTCTAAAAGCAAGCCAGGAGCTTCTGGCCTAGTTAAGTAAAAAGTAAAAATCATCTAGAAGAAAAGGATTAAAAGACAAAGAAAAAAATGGGTACTTCAGTATTGTAAGCCCTACAGAATGCCAGTTTTCATTTTTATATCATAAACTGAAAAATCGACCATCAAAGCAATTCAAGTGGGCAGAAAAACTATAGAGCACCATGAAGCATACAGTTACAGCATTTGATATTGTTAAAAAAAAGCCTGAGAAAGTTTTGCCTGCCCCCTCAATCACACAGATGTGAGATGAGCTGAGATGAAATAATACATTAGAACTCAAGCGTGGTAAAGTCTTATGTTTAACAGCAAACCAAGTGAAGGTCTGCTCAATTGGGAAGAAAATAGAGAACTCAACAAATTTATTTTATCAAAAGATCAAACTGAAATCCTTCAGTTTGCTTTTAGCCATGCATAAATTACTTATGTCCCAAACTCCTTACTTCCTACCGCTGTACCGCTGGCAGCAGCTTGGGCACATTTCTTTACGACGACTTCAACGTCAAATTAGTTTTCGACGATTGCCAAAAACAGGTCTTTTTTATCAGGAGTTCATTCATTAGATGAAGTACTATCAAAGTAGGTTCACTTGTTTTGATTTAATTACCAGTATAGTGATATATATCACTTTTAGATTTCCTATCAAAAGAGGAGTTAACAGCACAAGACCTTTGAGGAAACACACACAGTGACTAACAAATAATTCCTAAATTCGAACCAGAAATACTATTTGTGAGCCGCGCTGACAAAATGAGTTACTTCTAGCAATAACCAAAATGGAGACATTGGCTAAAAATCGACACAAGTGTCAAATTTGTAGAATTTTTACTAATGTAATATTATTTAACTATAACATGCCTTTTATTTTTCCATACTAAGAAATTATAAAAACCTATAAGCGTGATAGGTCTATATCTTTTCCCATAAGTCTTGAATCTGAGAAGTAACTCATTTTGTCAGCACGCTTCACATTTAATACTCAACTAGCACTGCTGTTCTCTTTCCTTTTCCTATCACAAAACAAAACCCTGTCCTTTGACATAATCGATCCCTTGCTCCATCTGGTTTGGGTCGGTCATGAAGTAGGACATGGAGGGCACACGCTGTAGGTCTGACTTGCGCGGGCAGCAGCGCAGCCACTTCATGTAGACGACGATGGCTGTGATCACGACAAGCACGCAGACAAACAGCAAGAACTGCAGGTCTGGCAGATGAGCCATGCGCTGCCACGTGCTCAACGCCTGCGACTGCTGCAGGTCCTTCTGTCGTTCCACGTTCCTGTGAAGACAAATAGCAGATTGTTGAACTTGAACTCGGGTTATTCTCAGTCAAGACTTTTCAGTCTCTATTAACCCACTGAACTAAATTTTTAACTCAATACCTACACAGAAATGCAGAATACAGAGTTCTACTGTTCAGTTGTACATATTTTACAGCCTCATTGATAAAATATAGATCAATGACAAGAACGGATGTTTTTTTAGTAGAGGTTTTACGGCGCTCGCAACTGCATAAGGTCATATGAGCGTTCGAAGATTAGAGGTGTTACAAGAGAGTAACGAACATAAAAAAGAAGAAGGGGAGATAAGGACGATAGATGTTTGATAGGAAAGAAGAAGCAAACCACACCAGAGCACCCGCCAACCACCCACCGAACGGATGTTTCGGCCTAACAGTGAGTGACTAGGATACAGCATCCCAGCAGAAAGATGGAGATAAACCATCAGTGCAAAGCGAATATATATGCATGTCAATGGCCCTCAAAAACATTTTTTTTTTTCAAATCTGACAAATAAATACTGAAAAAGACTTGCAAATGGTAAACAGAATAATTATGAATTGAAGCAGTGTGCAACAAATCTCCTGTTTACATAAATAATAGTCTCCAAGATTATTAAATCATGAACAATACTCACCAGATCTTCACAATATTTAACATGAACCGCGTCTATATTAGCGGTTTAAAATCAAATTCATGAAATTTACAACACTTTTTAAAAACTTTCCCTTTTTTCTATGTAAAAAGAGGGCATTTGCTTCATGACACATTGCTGTTTCATTTAAAGTTCTGTAAGTTACCATTCAAAAACTAATCTTGTGGGATTTAGAGGATCACAGCTTAAACACAGGAATTTAAAATGTAAAAATGACATGGGGAAGGGATAGAATAGCTCTTCAGGTCTCAAGAAAAGACAAACTCTATAATGGATGAAATGAGAAAACATTAATTACTAATTAACATTGCCATTGGATCAGTTTGTTGACAAATATTGGACACACTGAAAAACTGCCTGAGGAAATATTCAAGTACTCTGGCTTGTACTTGTACTCATATGTATTTAGCCCTTGTGATTTTTTTACCTGAGAGGAAGGTATCTGGTTTTGTAAATGAGAGCTCCGAGTGTCCAACCAACATCTCTCCCATTGACCAGCTGGGCAGAGGTCAGTTTGTTGTAACTGGATGGGAATGAGAAGCCTTTGTGCAGCATCTCGACCATCCAGGCAGACTTGAAACATTGAAATCTGAGCAAAGACAAGGAGGAAAATTTACCATACACTGCCTCTCCCTCTCCCTCATATGGGAAATGTGGGCGACAAAAACAGTTAACTCAAACCAGCAAGCTTGATCCCTAAAAGAAATGTCATGTTTGGTACGCTGAAAGCGAGACAGTGTGGAAATTTGTTAATTTTAAAGCATTAATCTTTAAAAAGACAAAAAATTTCGAATGAAACCCCTTTAGTAACTGTATCCTCCATCAAACCATTTGTTTCTTTTAACAATACTGAACAACAGTGCCTAGTAGTGGAACAAAATTACTCCCCTCTTCAACCCCTTGTTTCTAGCCTCACAATAAGCAAAACTATAAAGCCAGCTAGTTCACTACAATCTTGCATTTCCATTAAAAGAAGGCTAATTTGAGTTTAATAGCTCTTACAGTAGCTGATTAGTCCATTTCATTTGCTGACCCAACATGGCAAATGATGATGCAAGTTACAGTATGGAAAACTCAAGTAGAGCTATTACTGAGAGTCAAGTACCCAATTACATGAGATGCGAACTGAAGAAGTTTCTGAAACTTGGCTGAAGTCACTATCCCTAAACTAGTGTTGTATCCAGCAATGCTATAAATCCAACTCCCAATCTTTTGACAGCAAAACAGAAGAAAGTTTCAACCACTAGCACGGGAAGCTCATAGCGTCTGAGCACAAGTAACTTTAGGGGTAGTGGGGGTATTTCAGTTGGGTCCTTTGTCCTTATCGACTTAGTTTGGGTCCTTTAATTAAGAGACATGACTTTAGAATGAACAATCATCTCAGACATCTCTGATAGAAAACAGCAAAGTATGTTATAAAACATCAAATGACCTGGATTTGAACAAGCGTTCCCAGGAATGTATCTTAGCATCTTACACAAAACCTAGACTAACAGTGAAAAAAAGAAGTAGGAGTTATCTTAAACTCTTGTATGTTTATTGATTATGAAGTGAAAGTGAGGAGATTAATCAATAAATAATGCTTGTATCTTTTTATGCGCGTGTGTGTGTGCGTGTGTGTGTGCGCGTGTGAGTGTTTGAGTCAGTGTGTGGGTGTGTGTGGGTGGGGAGGGGGGGCATTAATGACTTTCTCAACCACTAACTTCTTCTCCAAAAAGCACACAGGAACATGTTCACACTTGTATGGCAGCCATAAATGTCTTTTAAAAAACCCACAAACTGTAGCTACCAACCTGAACCTGTGGTCATCAGCCTTGGGGTAATTATCCTTTTTGTACCACGTCTCCAAAGTGTCCCAGTTGGTGCCACAAAATTCCTGTGACAAAAACATGTTGAAAAGAATAAACATTTGTTTTTGTTGGGAGTTCACTGCGCAGCGGGGACACAATGGGTAGTTTCAAGGCACAGAGCATTTTTATTTTTAAAGATGTGGACAGTAAACCCTGTTGAAACAGGACACAACAAAATAACAGTAATCTCTATTCTTTTTTGTGTTCCCCTACAAGATCTCAGGGTAGCTGATGACTGATTATTCAGCTTGCAGTGCGACTGAAGTTTACATACGTGACTGTTTTTCCTACTTCGTGGAGCCTCTTGCCTTAAGGTACCCACATTTCAAATTCGAAGGTACTCTGTATACTTTTATACCGACTAACGGACTTGAATACTGTCAGTTTTTTAAGAAATTAGTTTTGAATTTTGCCCGGGTGGCAGCCGAAGCCTACTCTTATCGATTTTATGACCACTAAGTCAACAGATCTTTAACTCCTTATCTCTAGCAAGCCGCTCCCAGCAGCAAGCGGTCCAAATCGCTTTGCTGTTGAGCCGCTGGCAACGGATGGGGCACATCTGTTTACAGCATAGATGACAGCTTAGTTTTCGGCAAATTGCTGAAAACAGGATTCTTTACCAGGGGTTCTTTCACAAGATGAAGAACTATCAAAATAGGTTCACTTATTTTGATCTAGCGACCATTTTAGTGACGTATTTGTCACTTTAAGGTTTCATACCAAAAGAGGGCTCTAGCATAGTAAGAAAACCCCCTCCGGAGATAAAGAGTTAAAGTGCACAACTTGCACATGAGACCCCCCAAGATCTTTTGCCCGTATCTGAAAAGGCTTTGAGTTTTGTTTTGTTTGTTTAAGTAAAGTGTTTAACGGCGCTCGCAACTGCATAAGGTCAAATGAGCGCGCGGGACACACCTAATATTTTCAGTTTCTTTACAATTTGTGTTTCAAGGTACACCACGAGTCCGCCAAAGTCACATGAAACCTCTGACTGACTGAGCAGTACAAGAGCTTGCTATGGCTGCAGATGTTTTACGCGCTATTTGACACAGGGGATGCGCCCCCACCAAAAAAACAAAACAAAACAAAAACAAAAACAAAACCAAAACCAAAACCTAACAAACACATTAATCTAAAAAAATAACAACCCTGATTTCTTGAAAGTAGTTCCTATGTATGTTAATGTTAAAGTGCCGAAGGCCTAACTGTAGAACGCGTGACTGTGATAGGCCTTCAGGCGTCAGGTAGAACGTGGTCAGTCAGGCATCGTGGTAGACCGTCAGGTAGACCGACCCCTCATCGTTATTGTTATCGGCACTACATATTACCAATCTTAATAACTTGACAAACACGCATACATTCCCATAATCAAAGTACACGTAATTCTCTGCAATTAATATGCATTTGTTATATGGTTATATGGTCGCTTATATTCTATGATTCGGTCAACTATTTCGAGGCATTCCTAAGCAAATCATATTGTTTGTTGTACTAATGTGTCCGATTAAATGCTTTTTACTGCGGCTTATAATAATATCTGTAAGTCAGTAGCTTAGCTCCCCAGCGTAAGTGTTGCAATTATGATAATTTCTTTAAAGAGGGGGGAAATAGAGAGAGAAGTATGTGTGAGAGGGAGAGGAAAGGGGAGGGGGGGTAGAAAGAGAGAGAGAGTAGGAGAGAGAGAGAGAGAGAGGGGG
>NW_004797344.1:23357-87680 GCF_000002075.1 Aplysia californica
GGGGGGTTCACATATATATATGTATACATTAGTACTACATTTAATGTTCATATGTATTTTAATTCTAAAATTGTACAAGAAAATGAAATGTAATGACATCTATGGAATGTATCTTATTCATCTTGATGCCCACGCTGAAAGGAATAGAGAAAAAGACTTTTACTTTTACCTTTGCTTTTGCATTAAAAGTGTCGTAGTTGTAGTGGCCGCCCATGGAGAACACATCTTCCATGCTGTACCAAAACTCGGAGAACCCGTAAAACTCCATAGCGGGATCTATCACCGGCTGGTACACCCCATTGACGGAGCAGGGGGCTTTACTACAGGGGACAGTCTTGTTGATCAGCGGTTCTACCGCGGCCTTGCATTGCGTGAAGTCCCCACCACCAGAGAACACGTGGCCGACACCTGCATCGTCTGTGGTTTTGAGTGTCATGCCCAATGGGAGGCACACATCAGTGATAGGCTGGCTCTCCGTGCCTGCACTGGAAAAGAAGCAACGCAACAATGTAAGTTGTGAGATGTTGGTGTTGTGTTGCTCTCTTAACTCTTTAAGCCCTGAGTTTTTTCTACCGTCTTCCGGAATTTTTTTTACAGTCACCTAAACCTAGTGTACTATGTTTCATTATAACCCCAAAAGCTTGCCTCCAACATCTAAAAAAGGGGAAACAACAGCTTAGTCATTACTAGAGAAACTTGGTTTGGGAATAGTTCCAAAATACAAGCAAAAACAAGTACTAAATAAAATGAAACAGTTGTCACTGGTACTGGATGCTCCCAGCGTCCGATGGGGAACAGGGTTTTTACCGCCGGACGCTCCAAGAGTCCGAAGGGGTTCAAAGAGTTAAGCATTACATCATTACTTTGACAATAGCAAAATGTCACCAAGAACATGGTAGCTTTAATTAAATAGACCCTACCACTGTGCCCATTCCATATATTTTGGTACAGATAATAAGGACAACAAAACAAGTCTTGGTAATATAATGCTCAGACAAAGTGAATAATCAGATACAAAAACAGCTAGTCACCCGAAGAACAACAGCTCTTAGCTGTGCACTTCATGTGTCCATGATTCCAGCTGAGCTTCTTTTATATTCTTTAGCCATCTTTAAATAATTGCTCATTTCAGTGACAAAATAATGGTCATTTTGTGCTGGGAAAAAGCAAGACAGACATACAGACAGCAACAAATGAGAAATAGTAAATATGTAAGACCTACCAGTGGTGCCATCCAGCCTCCTGCTTTTTACAATCACAAGCAAAGAGAGTGTCAATATGGAGAGCTCTGCTGTAAAGCTCCATAAAACACAGAATGGTAAGCTAAAAAGCAGGATGTCAGACTCAAAGTCTGTCTCTGACCAGACCGAGTCAAGTGGGAGGAGAGGTAAGACAACCACTCAAACAACCCAGGCCCAAGAAACTTGTATCAGCGACTGGAATCAGGTTTACCTGCATCACCTTTTAGCATCATAATCATCACTGTCTTTCTTACGCTGCATCAGGGTAGAGGCCAAGAACACTTTCCACCTTTCCCTATCCTGTGCCAGCCTCTCGATATTATTCCGAGTCTTCCCACTTTTCTGTACATCATTCTTTGTAACTTTCCTCCAGGAGTCTTTCCCTTGATCTTAAACCTTGCAGATTCTTTCCAGCATGAAAGTCACGATATCAAGAAACAAACTTTTTCTTCTTCTTTTCTTCCTTGTTCTTAACAGAGACAAACATGAAGTAGCACCTTGACGGGTAAACACATTGTATCATTAAACAAGATGAATGGATCAACGCATGCCACTTGGCTTCCTACCTGTGTCCATCTGCTACAGACTTCTCCACCAACATGGACTTGTATCGGTCAAGTGCAGAATTAGCTCCAAAGCCCAAAAACGTTGTGACGTACACTTTGTACGCGTGCTCTTCATCAGAATCTTGACATCCTAAGTTGAACTTTGACAGCGAAAAGGGTGGGATCCCTTCAGAAGCCTCCTGAGAATATGAATAAGTAGGTGCAAGATCACATGACACAAAGAATTTTTACAATAGAAAGAAGGACAAAGTGGATATTTTGATAACACACAGCACAATTTAACATTTTAATAAAACTGCTTTGAGCAGAAATGAGTCATGACAAATAAATATACAGCATTGTTAGTTATGGAATACCAATGGAAAAAAATGTGACTGATCACCATTTAAGAACATTCACATGCTGGTACAATGGCCATATTGTGCTTTACAGCTGTAACACAAATAACAATAGTGGCAGACAAAGAGATGGAATCAAAATAAAATTTACAAAGTCTCACCCCAGAAACTTCATAAGCTATCTGGACAGATCCACCACCCATGTCCATCATCCCAACAGTTTTCCTTTTTCTGTGCTCACTTGAATCTGTCAAAATAAAAAGGTGACGCAAAATTATGGAGGAGCTAAAGAAAAAAATTATAATTTTGTAATAAAAGCAGCAATCTAAACAAGGTTCGTATGGAAAGACAATTCAATAATGCAGTATCACCTGTTCAGCTTCTTGCCCTTAAGACAGAAAAGCAAAAAAAAAAAGCCCCCCCCCCCCCCCGGACTGTTTTAACGTACGGATTGATCACATTTCTCAGGGTGACTGCAAATCAGGCTTCTCAATTTTCCGGGGGAGGGGGGGGGGGGCAAACCCTTTAGTTAAAAAAACACGGCTTACAAGGCATGAGCATTGAGCATGACGGATCCTGATTCCCCACAAGGCCTGCACCAATGCCTGCTTTGCAGAGAGCTCAAGTAGTAACCAAAATTCTAAAAACTGAAATTTGCTTCCAAGTTCAGTTTTTGTCATCCGGTGTTGCCTTCAACCCCATCTTTCCTCCCCCAAGTGTATCTTTTAAAAAAATCAATTATCCCCTTATTCCGGAGTCCTATATTTCACAGCGCTCAGACTTTGAATGAACTTTGGTGACCCCAACCATTGCTGGCACTCACAAAGTGATGGGAACACGCAGATTCACTGACCAGTCACGATGGCGAGCCCGACAAGACGCTTGTATAACTTTCCATTTTTTCACAGGCGACAGCACTGGACAAATATTGATTTAATTTCTAGGCGACACAACGTTTGGAACGCAAAACCTGCAGGTTAAAAATGTTGTGTTTTCAGGCTATTACTGGCAAATTTCTGGGTGGTAACGAAAGCGAAAGTAGATCTTGATTTTCCCGATCGAGCTTCAGTATCACACATACACTTCCGCTTGCCACCATAGCCGCCTGTTCACGTAAAGCGCACTCTCAGACCTGGAAAAGCCGATATCACTATCGCGACCGGCAAAAATGAACCCATGGATGTTATCGAATTTGGTTTTCAAATCTTCGAGCACTTTTATGTATTTTCCCGGTCTTTCACGGGGCAATTTAAATTTCCTCAAATTCCCGGGGTATTCCCGGGTCTCGCCGATTTTTTAAAAATTTCCCGGGGAACTCCCGGGGCCCGGCAGTCACCCTGATTTTTTCTAAGGAAATATTTTGAGAAAGGCTTTCACGTGTGTCATCAATTTTTTAAAGGGAACCAAAAAATGTCAACAGGACACTAAAAAGGGAGGAATACCATTAGTAAACAGACAACTTACCATGTGATACAGTATGTGAAAATCTGTTTAAGGCATAGTTGATGGCAATCCACGCAAAGACCCCTTCCTGCTTGCCACTGATCACTTCAAAATGATTTTCAAGGGCGATAAAATTGAAATCTTTCTTGATATCGGTTCTGAGATCCGTTAAGATAGCATTTTGTTTCCTGAAAGATAAAAAAAAAAGTAACACAAACAATAATCAATTAAAAGTCTCTTATTCATCAGAGTGCATTTTGTATCTTTGATAAAGAGCATATAATTAAGCGATTCAGACTGCAGCGTTGCTCACAGTGGCTGACTGTCTCCTGCGTTTTGACGCAGAGCAACTTAGAGCGGCTCTTATCTATTGCTCCCTTTCTTCACATCATTTTCCCCTCTTCTTTTCTCCTTACTACTTACATTTCAACCCTTTTTTTCTTGTGTAATTGAATAGTATTTTTTATTCTGAACATTTCTATACGCCACAAAAAGGGTTTTATCAAATTTAGATACTTATTATCTTATCTTTTTGTGAGCCCACCCGTGAGGTCACAAAGCGGTCATAAATTATTCGTGTTCCGAATCAAAATTACCTGCGGGCTGAATCCGTTAATATGAAATTTATCTTTGCAAATTTGATAAAATAGCCACTGATAAAGGTTGAAATCATTTATAGTTTACTGTTGTTCTATCGATTTGAATTAAGTTACAATTAGTTTTTTAATATTGAGCAAAGAAAAAAAGAAGGAAAAGAAAACAACTATGCTAGGACCCTTGTGCAAGAAACGATACAGAATACAAACATTCACATGATATAAATGTCAGGCAGTAAAAGCATCCTAGGAATCTTCTTGAAAAATATGTTTCCCAACATCACACAGCAGCACAAGGGCAAACTTACTTTTCTGGAAGCATTCTCATCCCTGCTGTTGCCATGACATACAAAAATGTCTCCGAGTACTTCTTCGATGGGATATACTGCTGGGCAAACAACAGTAAGTCTTTAATATGGTCACTTGCAGCATCTGGATTATCCTCAAAAGAGGACAAGCCTGAAAAAAGAAGAGAGAATTAGACATTTTGGTTCTTAATTTTCTTACGACAATGAAGTTGTATTTTAATACCAAAAAACATGCCTTAATGCTTTCAGTTTATTCAAACACTTAAGGACAAATAAAAGTGTATCATGTTCCCAACTGGAATTAGTTCCATGAAAAATAACTCTACGACTATCAGATAACAAAGGAGAAAAGAAAACAATAACTCACAGTTCAGATGCCTTGGCACATCCTCACCCTCCTCCTTCCCCTCTATGAAAATATTTTTTAAAGTTAGTTTTTTTTCCAAAAACAGGAATTTAGAAAACTTTTGTTTCGTTTGTTTGAGTAAAGAGAAGCACATCAACACGCCCATAAAAAGTTGTAACAATGCAAAGAACAAGTAAGCTAGTTCAAAGTAGCAAGCCTTTTTACTTTAAGCTTTAATGATATTAAAAGGCAATCACCTGGAGAAACTTTCTTTTCAACTAATTTTCCACTGGAATCATGAAGCTGTTGGATGCTGAGTAAATCACTTGGATTTCCTGAATGTTGGGGCCAAAAGTAGACGTAGACTCTACTGCCACTGCTGCCACAGTCAATCACAATGGCATACTGCAACCCTTCTTTTTCTTCTATATTTCTTGCTCCAGATAATTTGAACATTCCTGTGATGGGCAGCAGAAACAGCAGTCCAATAACGAGAGCAGCTATGACGAATACAATACGCCAAAAGGTGTAGATACTGCTGCCTTGTGGCGAAATGCCTGGGCAATTGAGGTAAATTCTGTAATCAAAGAAAAGGACATAAAATGTCAAATTTCAATTTATATTATATTTTGACTGACATGGCATCCAATATCAATTCTTCTAATATTCTTTAGGATGTGGAACCCTTTCCTTGCTTTTTAAAGTTCAACCTGGAACCGTGCAATACAGACAGGACACCTGACTAGATTCTTCTACATTAACCTAAAAGCCTGAGACTTTCTGTTTCATATATTATAAAGAACTTAGTCAGTCATGTTTGTAAGTTCATTCAACTGGATCATCCACAATCATTTTAATTTAACCTTCAGGCAGAATATGTTTGGTCTTTATAAATTGTTTAAACTTCATTCCCCAGCGATGTTCACAGTAATCAAAATCAAATCTAACACTGTCAACTAAAATATGTATCATGTGTTAAAGCTAGGGTTAGGGTTTGAGGTAGGGTTAGGGTTAAGGTTTTTAAAAAAGTTAAGGGTAGAAGGCTAAGTTAGGGTTAGGGTTAGAAGGTCTCCTTTATTTTCAATGTGTTTGTTAGGTTGGTCCCTCATTACCGAAGTCCTTCTAAAGTTACTACATAATTATGGTAGGAGTAATATAGCCTAGTAGTTTGAATTTGCGACGAATTTAAAGTCATTCTTGAAAAAAAAAATGGTATGATACAGATTTAGATTAGATAAATATCTTCTAGGTTTAACGTACGTTAATTACTATTAGCAATTTTAGTATAGAGGTTCTTTAACCCTATCCGAACGTCCTGTGGTCATTTTGTACCCCCCCCCCCCTCGGTTGTATTCTTCACATTTTAGAATACTTCTTGTGCGAAGATCTCTTTGTGCGACTTTCAGTATTCGAAGTGATTATTCGGACGCGAGTCCGAATATGAAAAAATGTTATTCGGACTCTGATTCTTGTCCAGCATGACATCACTTCCGACTTCCTGTGACTCGTGAATCCGGCTTCCTGTCCTGCCTCACTCGTGACTCGCCTCAGGCTGG
This sequence comes from Aplysia californica, assembly GCF_000002075.1. NCBI lineage: Eukaryota > Metazoa > Mollusca > Gastropoda > Aplysiida > Aplysiidae > Aplysia > Aplysia californica. Next base: position 29,752 of record NW_004797344.1, read on the forward strand.
GTAGAGACCGGGATCACTTCGGGCAAAAAGGCGTTTTGTGCAGGAGCCGAGTTTTAATCTTATGATGAATTTGAGGCCGGCCTGAAAAGTTATAGCGCTTCTAATACATGTTTATTTGTCAAGAGGTCATCAGAAGCAATTAAAGATGGCTCGTTAGCGTGTGTCGGGGTCGGATGGGCGGCCTCCACACGTGTGGCTGTGTGCGTGTCGGGGAGGGTGGTGGGGGGGCACTATCGGTCCGGGCTTTGAACGTCGCATATGCGTCAGTCTTTTCCCCCCCGGCAACTGATCATTATTACAATAATAAGCTAGTCTTGACGTAGATCTACGTAATGAATTGTGCGCTGGTCTTAGGAATCAAAAGTTGCCGTATGCTCAGCTCTACACAGCAACACAACTTTTTCTTGGTAAACAATCGATATGACACAGGCTTGTGTATTTGAACGAATCAGTCTTCTTTTTTTTTACACAGCTCATAATATGCAGGTGCTAGGTGGTCTGCTAATCTTCAATTGTACCTTTTTCTACAACAAAGAAAGTGGGAAACGTGGGGGGGCGCGTATCAATGAGGCGGCGGGCATTGGATCGGCAGATAAGGTGTGGGGTAAACTAAAAAATGGCGGAAAATTGGAAGCACTGAACGTTAGATCTATAGAACGAAGACACTTCCTTTTTTCCGGACCCGAGTCCGAATAACATTTTTTCATATTCGGACTCGAGTCCGAATAACGACAGCCTTCAGTATTTCTCAAAAAATCATTTTGACAGACTGCTACTGCTATGCAAAGCGTGCATATTCGATTAACGAGTAAATTTCATCTTTAAAATAGAAAGTGGTGGCACAGAGTTCCCCTCGTCGTATGGATACGATAGTAAAACACTGCGTACGGATAGGTTAAGAGACTGGACCTCTGAGCTTTAACGGCCATCTCCGAAAGCACGAGCCCAGTGTCAAATTCCTGTGTAAAGTGCCTTTCCTAAGGACACAACATTAGACCGAGCTGAGACTTGAGCCTCCAAACCCGTAATATCCCGAATATGAGTCCGGTCTAACCACTAGATTAGATTCTAGGGCGATTGTTAAGGATGCCGCGTTTAATTCTGATGTGTGTTTTTCATAGCCTCAGGCATGTTTTGCTTTGGTCCCTACCCCTAACCCTGGAAAATGTACATCGGAATAAAACGCGGGAATCTTAACAATCTCCTATTCTAGACCAAAGTCATTCGTGTAAAAAGTAAAAACGGAGAGTCTACGTACACGGTCATGTAGTCTCAGGGTCACGTACACGGTAACCGGGCAAGTAGCCTCCTAAATATCTACGTACACGGTAACCTGGCACCTCTAGCCTCAGTTTCTACGTACACGATAACTGAGCATGTAGTCTCAGTGTCACGTACACGGTAACCGGACATGCAAGTAATCTCAGGGTCACGTACACTAAGGCCGCGGTAAGCCTTAGACTAAGGCAGGCTAAGGCATAATAAGACATAAGAAGGCTAAACTTAAAGTTAAGTGTACTGTAAGGCTTCTCTAGACTTTTGATCTAGATTTATAGATCTAAGTCTAGTCTCTAGAATCTAGATCGAGATTCTAGGATCTCGACTCTAGATCTAGATCTAGATTAGATCTACAAAATCAAGATATCTAGATCTAGATTAGGCTAGTCTAGATCTAGAATCTAGATTATATAGATCTAGATGTAGATCTAGATCTATCTAGATCTAGATCTATATAGATATCTAGATCTAGATATCTAGATCTAGATCTAGATCTAGATCTAGAATAGATTTTATTAGAGAATTATTTTGTAGATTCTACAGTTTCTACCGACTCACCGAGCCATTTTTAGACTTTCCATACAATTCAATAAATTTCTTCAGAATTAGTTTCACTTTCAAATGAATTCATCGGATGAGGCCCATGTTTGTGACTAAAAAATCTCAGGCATTTCTAAAGAGGGTGGCAGCCTGACACACCCTTGACTGTGCGGGGTCGGCAGTAGACGTGTACGTTTCCTTCGCAGCTGACAATGATCCCAGTAACCCAGTCGAACAACACATCACAAACGGAAAAGGAAAGTTGTTTTACGACATGTTCCTCTTTGCAGCTACCGCAAACAAAATCCGTTGGGAGGTCTTATTGAATTTTACTTGAACAAGGGCAAAGGTTAGTCTCTATGAACTTTGACCGTGCGTTGAAAGTCGAAATTGTCTGATGTTATTGCCCGGCAGCCCGGTAGCCAAGATCAGTCAACTATCAAGCAGTTGTGTTACAGTTTCTGTGCATTCACGGCAATTTTCTTTCGCTTCATTTCTTTATATCACGATTGATTGACGAGGCAGTTGATGGTATTGGTATCAGATAAAACAACTTAGCCTAGATTATATGTTTTCTTTTTAGACTTCGTTCAAAGTCTAAATAGATTCTATTAATTTCCTTTTATTAGCCTACTTTCATCTCTCATGTAATCACTTGATTCGTTGTTGTAAAAGTGGCAACACGACAGGCATGAGAATCTTCTTTCCACATTACAGTACGCTGTAGTGTAGTAGTAGGGCCAACCATTTGAGCCATTTCAGATCAGACCAGGTATAATAAGTCAGACTTATTGTGAGTGTGCCCTTAGCTTATAGTAGACTCAGGATGATCTTAATTATTTTAAGTAGATCTAATTATCTGTCAGTGTTGCTGTAGTAGTGTAGTGTAACTAGGCGAATCACGCGCTGAGCGAAAAAATAACAATTATTGAAAGATAGAAGAACAGGAGCCTATAAAAAGCTACATTATATCCTCAGTCTCCGTCAAAAATACAATAGCAACTTTTAGTGAATCACTGACAATCATGGGTGTGGATTCTGATTTCATGGACAATCTCGTGAAGTTTAATTCATCTGCAAGTGGGCGTGATAAACTTTTCAGGTAAACTCTTCTTCTTGTGCTCTTTGTTACCTTTCTTTGACTTTGACAACTTGTACCAGTGAATATATGAAGAGAGATCAACAGAGTGGTATCTGTAAAGTAGGTCACTACGTAGTACAGCAGTCTCCGCCTAAACACACGCCATACTAAAAAACGCTTTGCTCAAACGCATGCTTTGGTCTGTCAGCATATAATAGGTTTTTTGAGAGTGCTATATAATTTAGATGTACAAATGCACGTTCACTTCTAAACGCATCATGCTTCAATACGTGAAACACGCCGACAGGTAAAGCTTGACAAGGAGAAATTTTCACAACAACCTATACAGCTCTTGCATAAGACAGGTCTATACCGGATATTTGGCGAGACTGCCCCTCACGCAGAACAAAGAGAATATAATGGACAGAGTTAGTTTTCACACCCAACTTTCCACAGACCCAAATCTTGGACTGGTCGGGTGATGTTGGAAGGGGGGGGGGGAGACGACAACTGAAATGCCTTTTGATTAGTCACTCGAAATGGGTCTTTCAGAGAATGTTTTTATGACTATGTGTTTCTGTGACTGATATGTTTACTTATTAGGCTTATGATGCGCAACATGCGTGAATGCTGTAGTAGAACACTAGAGAGGCTTGTTGATGATTGAAGTTTTTGTCAAGTAATCAGCTGCTTTCGAAGACCGTATCGTTCTACGAATTACAAGAGAAAAGTCTCTCAGAATGTCTGATTTTGATGTCATCCATGTATAGAGCATTGCATAAGTGGATATGCGCTATATAAATGCAATCCATTATTATTATACATATGTATAGTTGAAATAGATGAAAGGCAGTCGGGAGTGGCCATGGAAGTTGGAAAGCCGTGTGGCTGAGCACTTTTCCCTCTAGCACTATCACCACCAGTGTCCATTTATCTGTTCCCGACATTTTATAAGTGCATTATATGTAGTACAGTTAGTCCGTCTTTCTGCTCCCCCACCCATTCAACGCCTTTGTATTTCTTTCCTTTATAATTCATAACCGCAGTCGGGGAATCCATATAAAAACAGTCACGTGTTGCCACTTAATCAACCAAAGTGACCCGCTCCCCGAAGGGAGGTCAGTAAAATACCCACTAAATTAAAAGTAGGAGAGTCTGCGATCTGCGAATGTGGACACGGCCAAGAGGATGTCAACCTTATCCTTCAGCGCTGCCTGCGCTACACCACCTTTCGTACACAGGCGTGGCAGAATGTGACTCCTCTTGAGAGAAAGCTCTATGGCAGTCTCTCAGATTTGAAGTGGACTGCACAGTTTGTGCGCGACCTTGGACTGACTGTCTAGCTGCTGTCATCAAGAATGAGGAAGAAACTAAAATATCAAGGAAATGAGATGAGTGCATCCTTTCCTCCCTTTGCGCAGGTCATGGCAACGCACACTCCGTAACACCCGCTAAGGAGCCTTCCTGAGCACTCTGTGCGTTTAAGCGGAGACTTTTGTACAGACTACATGCTAAATTTTTAGTTTTAGATTAGGAAAGAATTCCGTAATTGACCACTTTGAAATAAAGTGTTAGGGTCAGGGTTAACACTGAAGGCTAGGGTTGGTTTGGGTTAGGATCTAGATCTCTTCTTTATTGTGTTTGTTAGGGGTGGCTGATGGTTGCTCATTACGGAAGTCCTTCCTCACTTACATGTTGAACTTGCTGTCCATAGTGGTCACCTGTACCAACCAGCCGCTGTACCATGAAACCCTTGCGTTTTTCTTATATTTTTCACCTATCCATGGTGTTCATTATCATAGTGGCTCCTGTCCAATATGACCTTGAGACAATTAGGTCTCAAAACCTGCTCCTAGTCGTAGCAGTCGCTTGATACAATAAGTTTTCTGCCTATTCATCCTCAGGCTTAGCGTGTAGCTTATTCAATCAATCAATGCACAAAGGCGTTAGATTTAGCAGTCGGTTGCCTAATTAGACCAGGTTTGTAAAAATACTACAATCTCTCAAAGGAAAAGATTTCTTTGTGCAAAAAAAATATTAGCCTTCACCTAAACGCACAGTGGCACAGTGCTCGGGAGGGCTCCTTGGCCTGTGCTTACATGAACCTGTACAAAGGGAGGAAGGGACGCAACCATATCATTTCCTTGATATTTTAGTGAGGGTCATTTTGGCTGATAATGTGATGAAACGTGTCTGTTTTGTGAAGGATTCCCCGACTGTGTTTATGAATTATGAATACAAAGGCGTTGAATGAAGGAGGGGAAAAGCAGAAAGACGGACTCAGTGTATTGAATATATACGCTAATTAATGTCAGGAACTGACAAGAGGAAACTACTATTGGTAATAGTCATAGAAGTAAAAGCGCTCAGCCATGTGGCTTTCCAAGTGAACACTCCCGACTGCCTGTCATCTATTGCAGCTGGGTAAATGCATTGATGGCTGCAGAGTCAGACACTCCGAGAGACTTTTCTCTTGTGATTCGTTGAACAAGAACATTGTTCTTCAAGTGCAACTGATTGCTTCTCAAATCTCTAAAATCCTACAGAGGCCTATCTAGTGTTCTACAGCATTCTCATACATGTTGCACATCACATTACGTATGCTGTCACTCAAACACCAGTCAGAAACCTTCTCTCAAAGATGCATTTCGAATGACATATCAAAAGATATTTCAGTCTCCCCCCTCAACATTCACTTGACCTGTCCTAGACCTATTGTCTGAGGAAAGTTAGGTGTGAAAACGCTCTCCATCACTCTCTTTGTTCTGTGTGAAGGGGAATTCTCACCAAATATCTGGTTGTCCGGTCTTGTCTTAGGCAAGCTGTGTAGGCTGTAGCGCACATTTCCCCATGTCAAGCTTTACCTGTTGGTGTGTTTCGCGGATCCAAGCGTGCGTGAAGAAGTGACCGTGCGTTTGTACACATCTGAATTGTAAAATAGCAAAAATCCTGTCAAATGACGAAAGTGTGCATTTGAGCAGAGGGTGCTTTTGTATGGCATCTGTTTATACAGAGACTACTGTAGCTGAATGTGAATCTGCAATAAGTTTTAAGTTTGATAAAATGCATTTATTAGAAGCTGTATGCTGAATACAAACTCTGACAAAAAGCGTTCGTCATCATATGGTCCTCATGCTTCGCAAGGCATGACGAATGCCGTATGTCATAGCGACAATTTGTTTCCTTTACCATGATGAACTGCCCTGGACATATTATTAGTCATAAAGGTGTTAAGTTGACACTACTGTACCTGTAATGGTATCATGTCAAATGAATAAAATGGCAAAGATGTGGGCAGTGTTTGGTGAATTTTTATATTTGATGAATATTTTGTTTCTCTCCTGGAGATATCAGGTCGAGATTTAACATTATCAAAGATTTATACTTGTAATGGTAATTTTACAAACTAATTGATGCTGTTTCCTCAGGCTAGTTCAGTACTGCACCAAGTTCAGCTGGTGGTATCTAGAGAAGGCTGGAGTGCATGCCGAAGCGATTGCTCGTCTGCAGAAGCTAAGCAGTTCTCTAAGCACAACAAGAAAATGTGAGTTTTGTTGTATGCTCTCATTTTTAAAGTGCTGAGTATTTTAAAAAAGAAGGACCCACTTAATTTACAGGACAACAACGCAGTCATCGTTAGACTATTTCAACAAAACTTTGAACTACTGAAGTTCAATTTTGGGGACGTCGCATTTGTCAATCTGAAGAAAAATCAACATGTTAAAAAACGTTAATTTTTAAAATTAATCCAGATTTGAGTGAAATGGAAAACTGTGCAACTTCTTAAAAACCAAATAATTATTTGTGTGTATTTGTGCATTGAAGAAAAAATTAGATAAATAAAATTGTCATCGAAATAAATTGGTTATAATTTAAATTGTATTTTCCAGGTGTGTACCATTTCTCTCTTGACAAGCTCGAATAGGATGCCATTTGAAATTTTGAATAACTCAGTGGCATATTTCTGAGCAAATTCTTTAGAGATTTTGTTCACATAAAGTTTCAACTGTTAGATTGTTTGTGGGTTGTTTCTGTTAATTCTCGGTCTGTCAAAAAAAAAACCCCAAAGAAAATAATTGAGGGGGTTCAAGTTGAGAGAATGTGGTGACCATTAAAAATTTATTTGTAAGCTTTCAGCTTATAAATAAAGTATTTCCCAAACCTTACTTGCAACGATACAAGGCCCACTCTTGACATATGGGATGTGGCCCCATATCCTATGGAACGAGGCCTCCTCAACAGCAACCTTCTCCTCCCCTGATTTTTTATTCACAACTTTCCCGGCATCAGAATGGGCAGATCATGGCTCTGTAGCTGAATGTTTTTAAGAAGTAAGGTTTTGAGTTTTGTACCCAGCTTTTTTGGAATTTTTAAAACTTGATGTCTGTCGAACATGTCAACTGATTTCCTTCATATCATGTTTAGAAATTTTATGTCCCCTTGGTTGGATTTTGTCTGTCCAGAGTTTTGTTGTAATTAATACAAATATGGCTGAGTTATTGCCCTTGGGTTCTTTTTTTTTGTTAGACACAGTGTACAAGTAGTTTTTTTCATTGAGAACAATATTTTGTTCCAAGTTAACATGATGACTGATTGAAAGGGGATTCAGCAATCCTTGTCCTGTATATGATCTTTATGTGTGAAAAGACAAGCCGACATATTTTCCTCTTCAGAACAGAGAAATAACATTCTGATTTCTAAAGACAAGTTCTGTGAAATCTTTAAAATTGACTTGTTAAAGATATGACAACATTTTCACCACAATGCAATATCCTTAGATGAATTTGGCCCTCATTGAGAGGTCAGTGTTATAGTTAAATATGAAACAAACGAAGCATCAAATAATGTAGAATGACTTTTTTGTATATATATATATATATATATATATATATATATATATATATATATATATATATATGGTCAGTGTCATTCCACAAATGCCAAAGTCATTTATATTGTAAGTTTTGAGAAAATGAAATTAAGAAAAAAAAATCGCTTAAATTTCAGAACCGTGACTTGGGCACTTGTTATTATTGATTAAAAACTAAGAAGTCAATAATGAAAAAACAAAGCTGTACTGTAATGTAAATGTAAAATACACCCCTTAATGTCTCAATTCAAATAATGGCTTTGTCTTAGAAATCACCAGAGACTGATTTGGGCTATTGTGGAATGACGCTTATGAAAATAATTTCTCAGTGAACTGACTTCTTGTTTATTTTGTTTTTCAGTTCTTCGACTCGGCAAGAGTGTGGACTTTATGCATGGGGCTCTTCGCAGCATCCACCTGACTGACTCTGTGTTACGCTACACAATAACTTTGTCAAAGCTGAATCAGGCTGTTTATTTGTTGTTTGACCATATAATATGGGCAGGTCGTGTTGGGCTGGCTATGATAGACAAAGACAAGTGGAGCAAACTGTCGGCTCAGTTCTGGATTGTGACTCTGATACTGAACCTCGTCCGAGATATTTATGAAATTTGCATTGTGTTATCAAGTGAACTGAAGGCTCGCACAGAAAGATCTTCAAGAAGTTTGTATAAAAATGGTTTATCTGATCATAAGACTGCTAGTAAACCCATTCTTACAAATTCACAGCTGGTCAAGAAATGTGTGGAAGAGAATAAGCCACTTTTCCTGGATCTTGTGAAAAACTTGAGTGACCTTGTCCTGCCTTTAGAAGCCCTTGGACATGTCAAAGCATCTCCAGGAGTGCAGGGTCTTGTGGGAACAATTTCTTCAGTTATTGGTGTCTGGCAATCATGGAACCCCTTGCTCCGTTTGGTGCCTTCGTAGAATTCAGAAAATTGATTCCGACTAAAATATGTGCAAAGAAGTCAAGTTCGACATGGAGCGAAGTACAGCTGAACTGAAATAAAAAGTGAATCCAAATTTTGTGATATAAAAATTTCAGTGTCTGGTTTTGTTGATCCATTAAGAATGTCAAATTTGTACTGCCCGTCTAATAATTTTAAAATTGAAAAGATTCAATAATTTATGTTGAGCTAGGTAATTGGTGTTGTACAAAGGGGATCCCACTTAAATCGAAATCTGTGGGACCATCAGATTTTCTTTGGATATGTCATGTTTTTGGGTATTGCCTGGAACAATGCCACTCCGGTGTCTTCACGGCTTCTACTTTTCTTCATTTTCGTCAAGGAGGGCTGGAAAAACTCTACGTTTTTTACTGTTTCATTTTCTTTTCCCGTCCCAGCAATAATTGTCAACAACATAACCATTCTGTTCTTATTTAGATTCAGAAAATAATGAGACAGAACTATTATAATTGTAATGATTTGAGATATTGTGCTTTATCTGCCAACTCTCATTGTCCCAGGGTTTGAGTGTATACTGTATAAATAAGTATGATAAATAGAAAGAGGGTTTGAGACCAAATGGAAAGACAAAAGGATTTTGTCTCTCTTTCTCCATGTTTTTGTCTCTCTCTCTCTCTCTCTCTCTATTTGTGTGTGTGTGCGTGCGTGCCTGCTTGTGTGTGTGTATGTGTTTGTGTGTGCAAAGTGAAATTTAAAACTACACGTATGTTATATCAACTTGTCAAATGCATACTGCATACTGCCTGAAAGTACAACATAAGGATGGAGCTGGAGAGGTGGGGTGGAGGAGGAGGGAGCAAACCGTCGACAAACAGTAGTTCATAGAGTGGTGTATGGGAGAAAGGGAGATTATCATTATTACTGCTCAGCTGTGGAATTGGTACTTTCTGCCATGTGTGGTGTGTACCTGTGGCGATCAGTTTTCCGGCCATGTTGCGGGGGGAAAATTTATGTTAATAAGGACAGTACAACAGCTGGTTGTTTACGAGGGGCAGATCAAATATTATATTATTTATGTTTTCTTTTTTGTACAAAACCTGGGGGCAGGGCTGGTTGTATTGTCTAAGGGGGATAAAATGAGGTCTGACTGTACTCACTCGATGACGATATGCGCTTTTATGTGAAATGAATGAGGCTTACCACCTGCCAATGCTTTCTGCTTCATCTTATATATACAGACAGTGCTCAAAATTTGAAATGACTGTATGTTGCTCTTAACCAGTGCCTTTTACAAGATGTGTTTTGTCAGTTTAATCCATATCCAAGCAAAGACGAAAGCTTATTCAGAATTGAAATCCTATCTGTTTCCCATTATAATACAAATGGGAACCCGAGCTCCTCAACTTCGCATACATATATTTTCATATTGTTCCGCTCATCAACTATGAGAAGTGGTAGTATGTAATTCTAATAGAGTGAAGCTGAGGTAAAATCATCCGATTTTATAATCATTGAATGCGAGTGAATTAATGTTTGTCTCTGTACTGTATACCCACCGTGATTGTCTGGAAGAATGTTGCCCTTGTTTGGAGATAAAGACTGACTTTATGTGTATACATTGATCAAATCACAATGAATTTCACTTTCCCATAAGAATTAAGATGTTTGTTGCTTGTGGCATTTTGAGGCCTATTTTATTGGATTTCTTCTTTTTTATGCATTTGAATTTCTCAATTAACTTTTGTGGCCTTACCTTCATGTTTGGTTTTTGTTAATGACAGGGTATTACTATTAACACATTTTAGCTTTCTTTTTCAGCAAATTCTTCTTTTTTTTTTTCGTCTAATGTTTTAAGATTGGGCTTCTTTTTTGTATCTCTTTACTAAGTTATATACTAATACCAATATTTGCCAATAATAATATATTCTCAATCATCCGGTTGTAATATAATAAAACATTCTATGATAATACATTATATCTTTCAAATTTCATACATGTATTGTATTTAGCCAAATTAGCATCTCTGTGTATTGTCTTGAAGATTACACTACCACTTGGCGTATTAGATTTAATAATGTATTTGACAGGTTATTCATAAAACTGAAAAAGTTAGAAGCAACAAAATGTGGTTTCTTAGGAGACTACTGATAATATCGTAGAAGGAAAAGAAATTGAATGAGGTATTAAAGACAATCAGGAAAGGGCAAATGCTGTTTTTTGAACACCTGAATAGGCATAAAATTAAAGGTCTTGAACATCTAGCCCTCACTAGCAAAATTGAAGGCTAACGAGGCAGGGTTAGGCCCAGAGCAACCTAATTATAATGTGAACCTAAACAAATGGATAATGGGGAAATGCAGCTTTTTTAAGAGCACCTGAGCAAAGGAATGAATGGAAAACCATGATCGCTGATGTCTGCCCGGCTGCCGCTGATCTGGCACTGGATGATGATGATTCATAAAAAACAAAAATCACAGAACAATTTTGCCTCGGAATAGGCTATAAAAACATGTCGTTTTCTGTAAAGTTAAAACTTTTATTCTCTAACTCTTGTAGTTGAAGATTTTTGAGTGGAGCTTAGCCCTCAGTGTGTCTCGTTTAGTGGGTCTATTTGCTTTTTTGAAACAACCTTGAGCTGCTGTTATTTGGTGCTTGTAGGCCTATTTCTCTTGTTTCTTTTGTAAGCCTTTTAATTTTGAACTATGCTTTGTCTTTCAGTGGTTTTTCTTATTCTATGATTAAGTTTTTCAATCGGGAAAACTTTACATGTGTTTTCCCACAACTTATTTTTTGTTTTGTTTTTGTAATACATTTTCTTTTAGTGGTAAGCGTAACTCTAATTCAATAATAATTAAGTAATTAAGTCGAAATTTAAAAAAATCAACGATTCATACCGTATAACACGGATAGGTCAAACACAGAAGACTGGAAATCATGTTTCTATTGAACTGTACCTGCGGTCCCTTTTTTTTTCTTTCTCTTTTATAGTTTGTTAGATGTTCTTTGACTACCGAGGCTGTTCCCGAAGAATTTGAGCTATACTTGTTATACTGTATCTGTTATAGCTGCATGGTTAGTGAGAAACTGGCAAATCCCTATACATGCATCTAGATCTAGTTATTTTTACCTTCAGGCTGGATTATGAGACATTATAAGGTGAGAATGAGACATCTCCTTAAATCAAATTTTAAATGGTAATAGTAATAGTCCTATAGTCGTAATATATGGTACTTCATGTGTTCATTTGTCATTTTTCTTTCATTGATGATATATCGGCGCGAGTCCACACCCCTTGTGGACGTATCGCCGATATAATGGCTGTGATAGGGTGCCTCAGTATTGTTTCGTTTTAACACGTTCCGTCATTTATAATTACTTTTTATTGTTATTGAAAAACTCGGAAAGGATTTAGGAAATGAAAACATCTAGTTTGACTTTGTCAAAGCGTGGGTTTGGGGAAAAACGAGTGAATTTATTCTTGTGGTCTTGCATTGCATCAACAAAACCATGTAACAGGACTCAGTATAAATATCATAACTCAAACGAAAATTGGAATATTGCTTTCAAATAAAAAGCCGTGCATTAAGAAATTTATGGATTATGCTCTTGGCCTGTATAGTATATATTATATGATAAGATAGCTATGCTGATTTGCTTTCACATGTTTGGTGAATGTAATTTTTTCCTTCAAAATTTATTTTTCTCATCACCATCGCCATTTCTAACCCTTGTAATGCAAACTAATGTTAAAAATTAACCCTTGTTTCGTGTTGTGATGTAGGCCTATTCCTCATTCAGTTTCCTTCAATTTGATATGTCATGTTACGTTTTGAGTGATGATTATTGCTTCTATGAAGTTATTTTGTACACAACCTGCATAGCCAAATGAAGCCACAATTAATTTATTGGGTCTAGACCCCCCCAAAAAACTACGCCCGGAAAGAGTTAAAGAGCTTTTTCTGTTTCGTTTCAGTTTGAGTAACGTAGTTATATAAGTATAAGAGAAGAATAGCAAGAGGAAAAAGCCAGTCTGGAACATGCACTGATAAATTGAAATTACAGGGGGCTTGTAAAAAATAAATACACCTTGACAGTGGTGTCCTTGAAAACCACATAATTTTAAAATTAATCTCTACTTTTTTGATGGAATGGTCTGTGAAACTGATGGATTTTCATACTTACGGTATTGATAAAAAATAAGGTTTCTGTAAAACAAATGAAAAAACATTTTCATTTTTTCTGGGAATGCTTTTTTTCTGCATGCGTGGTTGATCTTTATTTCTTTTACATATATATATATATATATATTCAAGGTGATTTTCTGATATTTTTGTCCTACTACACCAGAGAGTTTACAGTAATACTAATAATATTACTGTAAACCCTCTCTGACTACACTCAATCGTAGTAATATATATACAGTAAGCTGATCATTTCTTATGCTTCTATTACTATTGTCAGTAGGTGCTATTCGTGTTTTTTAAGAGTAAACTTGATCATCTAGCCCATTTGTCCTCATTTAAGGAACAAACAGTCTGGGTTTTAAATAAATTACTTTTCCCAAGCGAAAAATGCCACAAAAATATTGTGATGCTAAGTTGCATACCGGTACATGTACCATAGTTTTCTTGACATTGATGTTAAAGACTGTATTAAAAAAATGAATGGAATAAAATAATAATAATAATAATAAAGGTTTTATCATCATTACATATGATGGTGATAGTATTAGTAATAAAATTTTTATTCAGAGGAGTCTGCTCAAACTTAAGCCAAAATCTGTGGGACTGCCAGATTTTCTTTGATTTAACCACGTTTTCAGTTTAGAGAGGTTGTTCAAGTAGAATATAAAATCTGGGATTTTCTTTTCTTTCAGTTTACTGCTGTTTTTGGATTACTGTGTGTAATTGTGTTCAGTTAAAGTTAAAGTTAAAGTGGACTACACTGTGTTAAAAAAGAACCCAAAAGCAATGATGGTAACAGAACACTCATAGTAGGCTACATGTACGGCAGTAACAATAAGGTCAGTCTGTTCTGTACTGATTTACATGGCAGAGAGATTAGACACTTTGCTCTAGCATTCAGGAGACCTGAGTTCGATTCCTGAGTGGAAATTTTTAAAATATAAATCGAGGATCTCAGTCTGTCTGTTGGAATGTTACATTGTAAACTTATACACATGTGTCCCTTTCATTCCAGGTTGGCCCTGGCAGGCAGGGTTGAAGCCTGCATCGTAAATGATCAAAATTGTAGTGATGGACGTAAAAGCACCTATAAAAAACCCCAAAAACCTATTTGTCTTGTGACTACCGTAGTGGAACATCAGATAGATAGTGAGAGTGAGAGAGTGCTCACATTGATTTTTAAAAAAATGTAAGGCGCTTCAAATGTCTGTAGGCCTAACTGTTTTACTGTAAAATGTGTCAGAAGTCAGATGAGGCAATTTCTTTTGTCCAGTTCTAATTTTCTTTTACTTGACAGAGCTTCTATTAAAAATACTACTAATAATAGTAAAGTACAGTAATGGTACTAATGTTGACTATAAAAACTACACTGTTGACTTTTGTTGCCGATGTTCAAATGTTAATATAATCTATCCTTTGTTTTGTTAAATTAATGTGTTTCTTATTGACTAGATTTAAAGAAAGAACATGTTATTGAACATGATTGTATGTACCTGTAGTTCACCAAGAGTTAAGCAGATTAAAATAATTTAACTTGTCACTTATGTAGGCCCTACATTATTATACAGTATAACACGGGTAGGTCGAACACAGAAGATTCAAAATCGCGCATCTGCTGAACTGTGCCTTCGGTCCCATTTTTTTTCTTCGTCTTTGTAAGATATCCCTCGAACTACGGATCCCTTGAACTACTGAGGCTGGTCCCGACGAATTCGAGCTATCCGTGTTATACTGTACAATACTTTTGAATATATTGTGGAAGAGAGAATACAGTGCAGCCTCTCTATGACATCGTCGGGGCCAGAAAAAAGTCGTTATAGAGAGTTGTCGTTATAGAACGGCAAACAAAAATATTACTAATGACAAAGGGAAAAAATCGGGACCTGGGCACCTTGTGGCTAAGCTGAGGATGTCGTTATATCGAAGGTCATTATAGAGAGGTTGCACTGTAAATAAATTATATTATTCGGGATGCCATGAACATGTGTTACTTATCATGTTGAGAATAAAGGAAAACCGCTAAAAAGAAATCAGAATGGTTTTGGCGTTCATGTTACACTGTACTGCTCATCAATGTCGGGTGATATGAAAAGATCTAACGTAAGGTATATGATTAAGTGATACAAACGTCTACTTAAAGTTATTGTCACAAGTGCTTGAAGCGCATGCTTCCAAGCCGAATGAAAAAAAATTAACTGTCTGACACAGTTAAAACAAGTGGGTGACAGTGACAGTTTGGATTCACATACAGTCGAAATTGTCTAAGTCTAAGAAGACTGCCATCACCCAGTGTCGAGGAAAAAAGTGGCTGTCTTAAGCAGTGTCATTATAATGTGAAAAAAAGGCAAGGGGAGAAATGGGAAGTGGTCGTTTTAAGAGATGATTGTCTTATTATGGTTATACAAGCAATACAGGTTCAGGTAGACGTTAGTACAAGTTCGATAGTACATGTTGATCTTCGTGTCACTTACAAAACAAGAGTACAGAGAGTTTAACAAGAAATTCTTGTTACTATGCTGCAAAATGATTTCGGATCCTCCGGGTTTTTTTCCCTTTTTTATTATACTTTTTGTAGGTACTATACTGTGTGCATTCAACTTCCCTTAGATTTAGATCTAACACGAAATCTGCTTTACAAGGAGAAATTTTCAGGTCCTGTGAAGTTCATGTTATCAAGGTTTTACAACTGGCATCTGTGGAGTAGCATTTGGGTACTTTGCAGAGGACCTGAATTAAATTCTCATGTGGGGAGAATTTTTATTGAGTACCTCTGGCTTCTGCTCTGACCAAGCGCTCAAACACAAACAAACTGATAACATCTTTCGCTGTCTATACCTTGGTTGTCTATCCATTCCCACCTGGGGGAAATGAGGAAAGTTCAAGTAGTGCCTTTCCCAAGGACACAGTCGTCAATGCCAGGCCCCTGGTAGGATTTGAACCTATGACCTTATGGTTGTGTGTCCAAGAGCATAACCATTTGGCCACTGACGACTGACTGTTTTCAATGAAGACTGATATAATATCTCTCAAGCTACGGAGAGGTTTTGCACATATCAAATGTATAAATTATAGTAACACAACGAAACAAGTCACTTGTCGCACTCATATTTGGGCAAAAGCATCAAGTTTCTCAACTAGGTCTAGAGTCTTTAAATTACACTATTAAGATCACTTTAAAAGATGGGCTTCCGACCCTGCCTGTCAGGGCGGAGAAGGATACAACATCCCAGCAGAAAGACAGAAATACTAAATAAAAATTTGCCATACGTGGGAATTGAACCCACGTCTCCTGGGTGTGGCAGCAAAACACCTAACCGCTTCACCACAGACGCCGGTCCAACAAGAGTCAATACTGAATATTCGGGTTTAGTATTGCCCCACATTCAAAGTGAATATAACTTTGGAACTAAAGCAGTAGACACCTACTTGTAATCTTTGAACAGTATTTTGATTTGATGCCAATAGTATTTGTCAAAGTCATAGTCAAAAGGCAACATGAATGTGACTTATTTTGTCATGTTACTACACAAATAAAATACGAAGAGGACTCTTTGGTGCATTGCTGCATCAATATCCCCATACAAAACTAACGTGGGTGGTAGATAAACGTACTCAATTCAAATGTAGTGATCACAGCATTTAATGAAATGCGACATGAATTAGATGGGAGGACACATTTGATCCACAATAACAATGCAATACAGTGTATATTTTTTTTCTGCGACAGTTCTACAAACATCTTAATTATGTAAAAACCACATTAACTACTAGATAGCATCACAAGTTGAATATCACTTGCTCTCTGGAAACTGTATGTCATTGAGTTTTTGTAGTCTTTTCCCAATCCTCCTGTTCCTGACTGCAGTCAACCTCTGTAGTCGCCTCCAGTAATATTTGGAATTATTGTCTAGTTCACTGAGATCAACACCACCTGGCTCCGTCCGCAAATTCCACAGCCAATCTGGGTACTCTGAATTTGGTTTTATTTCAGGGTCTGTTCCCTCTGCATAAATGTTGGCCCCGCAGCAGTAGTTTAGAAGTTTCTCTGGGTCATTTTCCACTTCAAGGCGAGCTTTCTGTGCTCCTGGGGCTCCAACTTTGCCAACTATCAAGAGGAGAAAAAGAAAAAAATTCTTACAATACAAATACAAGATGACAGACACTTCAAACAGGGTGTCCGACCCATCACTTTCATTCTCAGCCTAGGCTGCATCTTGTTAATCTTAATTGCCCCCAACTCCTGCTACAATGTTTTCATCAATTATAACTGATTTGTCATTTGCTTGTACTGGCTCATCTACAGTTATTTGCTCGTTCTGGCTCATTTGTATCACTTTTCAACTCGCCGAGACACCTTCGGAGGGTCCGAAGCTCAACTGCAGTTTGATGGGCTCTAATACTAGGACTCCTGGCTCTAAAATTTCAGTTCGGTATCAAACGGAAAAAGAAACACTTTACAATAGATTTACAAAGCTAAATCTGGGTTCCAGTCTCCTCGAGGAGAGACTTCGTTCCTAAAGACGACTGGTATGAGCAGGTGATTCCGGGCGGCTTAGGGTGGGGCGTGTAAGTAAATGTTCGGGCGATCTAGGACGAGTTAGGATCTAACGTGACAAACGACATTGAAATACTTTGGTTTATTAAATATATTTCTGCTACTTAGCTTAAACGATGTGAAAATAGACCTACACATTTTTATTTGCCTGTATTTGCCATTTATATGGAAGGACTTCCATTATTAATTATAACAAGCGACCATCCGAACAAACACAATAACATTAATAAAGAATGGACCTAACCCTACCCTGACTCTAGCCTTACCCTAACCCACCATTTCATTGTGGTCGCTTGTAAGGGAACTCCTCCCTTTTAATACTTTTATATGCATTTAATTGCAAATTTGGGTTTGTAATATGTTGTCTCTTAAAATAATCTTCTGGGGTTCTGGAGTTTCTGATCCCACCTGATTTTTAGGGAGGATTCCGAGGAAAAGTCCTATTTTTATAGTAATTTTATAGTCAGTTTACAGATCTGATTAGAATCTAATAGAAAGAGTGAGAATCAACCAAGAGAACAGGCTGGATTTAGAAAAAGATACTCAACAAAAGACTCTCTCTCTCTTTCTATAAATCATTGAATCAAGTAATAGAAAAATGAAACGAATACTACAGCTATGCTTTGTTTTTACTGATTACGAAAAAGCCTTTGACTCCATCGAATATTTTTCAATTTTTGAAGCTTTTGGGAAAATAAATGTGAACTAGACCTACGTGATTCCATTATTGATAAACATAAAAAAAAACTTTAATCAAAAAGTGTCAACTAGAATACATCTTGACATCCATGTGTCCGAAAAGTTTGCCATAGAAAATAGAGTGAGGAAAGGAGACTCCATTTATGACCTAATCTATTCACAGCAGCAATTTAAGATATCAAAAAGGCATTGCTCAGTAAAGAAATTCCAATAGATGGAAAATTCTTCACCTTATCTTTACAGCCGGGATCATTTTGTACCCCCAGGGTTGTGGTTGTATTCTTCACATTTTAGAATACTTCTAGGGGAAAGATTTCTTTGAAACTTTCAGTATTTCTCAAAAAATCATTTTGACAGACTGCTATGCAAAGTGTGCAGATCGGATTAACGAGTAAATTTCCTCTTTGAAAAGAGGTGGCACAGAGTTCCCCGCGTCGTTTGGATACGATAGTAAAACACGATAGGGTTAAAAGACTTGAGATTTGCTGATAATGTGGCACTTTGCACTGAAAATAAACACTAAATGGAAATTATTAGAACAGCAAAAATAGTAGGCCTTAAAATCCACATAGATAAAATTAAATACAGTATAACACGGATAGCTCGAATTCATCGGGACAGGCCACTGTACTTCAAGGGATATCTTACACACACACAAACCTAAAGGCATACTGGTAAAAGTATAAAATTGACTTTCCGTCCGTCTGTCAGTCTCTCTCTCTGTTGTATTGGTGCGGTTTTGAGGGGCATCTTTAGAAATGAAGTCTCGCCTTGATGAGACTCTGAGGCTGAGATTTTGTTTTACATAGCTTATGGCAAAATGTTTCTTCTTCTGTATAACCCTTTCGTTGCCAGTGGGTATGCCTTCCTTTTGTCAGCCCTGATTTTCAGCTGAGCTTGTTTCTCAGGACAGCAGCCTAGTGCTTCAGTGTTTTTGTCATCTTCCGGGGTTTCCCTCGCAAGTTGACTAACTAGAACTATCACTATCACTCTTATTATTATTCTTTCATCATCATAATAATAATATCTTTATAGCCATTTTGTAACAAATACAGTAATACAGTAGGGGTCGCATTCAACGAGGTTGCAGGGACCGGATTGCGTCCTCGTTGAATCTGGCCTCTCGTTGAACGTGACTAAGGCTAAAGAAAAGAAAGGAGACAAGTTTTTTTATTACACGACGTACCAATACCAGTAATTAAAACAGATGTTCCCTCTGATGATGAAAATCTCAATGTGCGCGTGTTTGAGTTGTGTTCTGACCCTTATTTCTGCATCCTAAAATATTTTTTTTTACGGAACACTTCTCGTGTGGAAACATAACCCTCTCAGACAGATATCTACATAAAGTAAAGCTGGGAGCTTGGATTTTCTGATCAGGGGAAGAAAAGAAAATTGAAAAAAAATTAAGGTCTCGATCTAGAACTACCCATCCAGAGTTCATCCAGTTTCACACAGCCCGCATTGCTTTCCCACACACCCCCTCCCGTTCCTACCGTAGGTTAACCCCTCACCCATCCTCTTGGTATTGGGGCCTATATTTATTATTGGGAGGCACACTAGATCTAGCAATACAATGAGTTATGAATTGAGGATGGGCCTTGTGCTTCGCGTGAGATGGAGAGAACGTTAAAAAAAATACATCACTTTTGGGGCAGATAATTGCTTTTTTTTGGGTTATCCCGGCCTCGTTGAAAGCGACTTCGGCCTGTGTGCAGCCTCGTTGGAGCTGACATACATTTACAAAGAGACATAGAGGAAAAAATCAGGGATTACGGAATGCCTCGTTGGAGCTAACTTCTCGTTGAATGTGACCTCGTTGAATGTGACACCCACTGTATACAATTTGAATATATTTTGGTATTGCTCAGCCATTCCAGACACTCTAAATTAACTCAATACATTATAATATTGTATTCTCAAGCACAAACATAGACGAACATCAAATACACACACAAACACACGCACATGAACAAAGGAATTGGATGATTCACACATGAATACACGTGTACGCTTGTAGATACACACATGCATAAACACATACACACACACGGCAAAGATAGGTATATTTAGATACATACACCCTTTCCAATTTATATTCATACTTATAATTACACTTGTCATCTTCATTTTGATTCCAGTTATGTGAAAAAAAAAATGCAGACTTCAATCAAATTTTCATATTCCTTAGTTTTCTAGTCAACTCGCGAGGGAAACCCCAGAAGATGACAAATATAGATGGTGGAAATACGTCATCTATATATATATTTTTTTTTTGGCCAATCACAGAGGTGTGATAGGTGCTCTCTGTAGCTTCATGTTTCCAAAACTAAGGACAGCATACAGAGCAATGAAAAGGAAGAAGCTGGGCATAAGAATACAAGGCAAATAAATTACACAAAAAATGCTAGAAGGGAGTGCCAGAATCCCTGATATCCCCAAAATTACACTACGACAAAAATGGAAAGGGGCTGGTCATATCGGCAGAATGAAGGACTATAGATGGACAAAATAAATGTCCCATTTTGTACAGAATGGAGACCAAGAACGGGAAAAAGATCTAGAGGTAGGCCAGAAGAAAGAATATAGATATCATATTGCACTACGGCATCAAAGAGAGGAGAGGATATCGGTGCAACCTGGCCGAAATCAACTGAAAACAGAGTGGAGGTCATTGTAGGAGTTGGAGGCGGAGGGTACATCATCCTGACAGCAATTGACGAACAACGCCTAGAAAGAAATAGATCTGAATCCGAAAATATAGTGATAGTCAAAACCTCAAAGATAGCGAATATAGTAGTTAGGCCTAGGCTTATACTAATAGTTTACTACTAGATCTAATAGCCGCAGCAGATAGATACATGTAAGTTATGTAAGGGCCCCTTTACACATACGACGGTACAGTTCATTCGCCGACAAACTGACAGTTAAACCGACAAACGCTAGATCTGGGCCATCGTTGAACTGAAAGTTTGTCGACGAGAGAAGTTCCATTTGGACGTACAGTTTTTTTTCTCCTTATTTATAAAATGTCAGTCCTTGACAAAACACCCGAAAAAATTAAACTTGGTAATCCGGTATTAAATTGCGCTCCCAGCGTGATTTTGACTAATTTTGTTTCGCTGATCACAAAAATCTTATTAGAGGCCAGCTCTATTCTTCGGACTCGAGTCCGATTAGATATTTATCTATTCAGACTGGAGTCCGTAGTAGAGTCAGATACATATATGGCATATAGCTGAGTCAAACACCAGTGTAGTAAAGTCAGATCCCCGGTACCAGTGTAGTAGAGTCAGAGATACAAGTGTAGTAGAGTCAGATACCAGTGTAGTTGAGAGAGTCATATATACCAGTGTAGTAGAGTCAGAGGAGTCAGAGATACCAGTGTAGTAGAGTGGGTCAGATACATAGCTTGTACTCATTAAAATAGACTATAAATGGTGAAAACCACTTTAGATACTCTATCGTTGAGTCCAAGTGTTGATAACAAGCATTAAAAATCATGTTATTAAGCTTTCAAAGCTTGTATATATAGATCCTTTTTATCCATGCTTCTCGGGGGAATCTTTGTTCAAGCATGGACAGGGTGAGGGACTTCTTGCATAATTATACACACATCGATTCCTAATCCTATGCAAAGAAACAAATGTGATAATAATTGGAAGTGACAGGATGTCAAAATACTGTCCGAATCTATGAGAAAAAAAAAAATGTGAACGAACATGTAAATAAATCTGGCGTCACTTTCGCACCCAGTCAGGGCCTCAAATATAGGCGAACAAGCTGAAACAGTACATTCCTGGGGTCATCCAATCACAGGGGGCTTCCTGTAGCAAGTTTCGGTTTACCTTTGGGGGCAAGGCAGATAGAAGATATAAAGCTTTAAAGTTGACACACCTATTTTCGTCCAAATTTTGACCAAATGGTAATATATTACTCTAAGTCTAGAGGCTACTGAGAACCCTTCGAAATTGAGAGGATTGCTCGTTTCCACCCCAGTTGTACAAGAAAGTTGACAGGATGCCCGCCATTCTTTCGATATCCTACAGTTGGTAAGATTGTACTTTACCGGACCACCGGTCGGAACTACTTTCGCTATGGCGCCCTTGGGGTCTAGTGGCCTGCTATTCTTCCTTTCCAAGCTCCCCTACTCACCCTGCTACTCAGTTTTCTACTTCCTCATCCTTCGACTGCCAGCAACCAACCGATGTCTCTTACCGGATTTTTCAGTCATCACGACCATGCCACGTGCCCTTTGACCCACGACCCTGACACCTAGAGGCTAATTGGTCAATCTAATAACGTGGTCCACTATTCTTATTTGCTCGCGACCCTGCGAGGCTAGGCCTACTCCTGATCCGGTAAAGTACAAAGGAGGGCGAGAGATGCGCACGAGAGCTCATTTGCATAATTGCAACCCCCTCTGCCCTGCTCTTTACTTGGCGAGTGCTGCAAAGCAAGGCTCGGCCTGTTCCAACTCTAATTTTAATTAGTTCTACCCCGATCGTCCACTTACACATGGTCCGCTCATATTATTGTTTATGTGTGTTTTTTAACATAATTATTATTGTTGCCAGGGGGCTAGCCCCTCAGAAACCCCCCAGTTGTTATATTGATATGTCCAATTGACCGCTCATGTTATCGTTTTATGGCATGTGTGTCCCCTGAAGCCCCCCCCCCCCCCCCCCCCCAACCCTCTCTCTCTCCCTCTCTCTTTCTGTCTGTCTATCCCCTTTCTCTTTCCTTCTCTCTCTGTTTTTCTCCCCCCCCCCTCTCTTTATTTTCTCTGTCTGTCTGTCTGCCAGTCCCCCCCCCCCCTTCCCTCTTTCTCACTCTCTTTTTCTCTCTCCCCCCCCCCCCACAACCTTCTCTCCCCTTCTCTCTCTCCCCCCCCAACCTTCTCTCTCTCTCTCTCTCTCTCTCGTGTGCGTGTGCGTATTATGTCTTTGGCCCAGAACGAGATATTCATTCTTTCATTCAAACTATTTGCAAGCGTATTTCATATCAAGTATGCATTTTTATACAGTAAAGAGATAAGGAAAGTTGATAGCACGGTTATCTTTTAAAAAATATTTCTTGCAACTACGAGACAAGAACTGAAAACGAAAGCTCTCAATATTATTGCCAGGTCTCGTTATCTGAGAAACTCATTATTGGTCAATGTTCCCTTTACTCAACTTTACTGTCTTATTTTGTTCTGCACTAAAACTGCGCTTGTGTTTATATATACAGACAGACAGACAGACAGACAGACAGAGAGATTTTAGATCAGTTCCTACACTCAATTCATTCTTTTGTTTCAGCCTCATAATCGTCTCTTTCAATGACATTTGCTGATGCTGATGCTAGCGTCTAATCAACGAGATGAGAGTGCTATTTCGGCACTACCCCAGTCTCAACAGTTATCGAGCTCAGAAAATGTTTTTTGAACACCTTTTCAAAATACTTTGATGCCCTAGACTCAATTTCTCAAGATTACCCCAGCCTACTGCAATGGCATCCACATTCTTCAGCTCATCACACGACAGTTCGAACATTGATAGGCACTAGTGGTGTAGGCATAGTGATGGAAAATATCGTGAGAGTGATAATAGTGAAGAGGAACCTTTAGATGAGGATGAACTTGCTCCTCACCCCATTGCCAAAAAGAAAATTTCACCAATGAAGAAAGATAAAGAAGTAGATCTAGGTGACAATGACGGGTATGCGTTTTTTATTCAGCCTTTGAGAACCCACCATCAAATAAAGTTTCAGCAAAACCACGTATTGCAACATTTAAAACCATTTATAATAACCTAATGATAGATTTTTTAGAAATGTGTGCATTTTCTAGATCTAATCTAGATCTTATATATGACATTCCAACATGGCAGGCGTTACCTTAGCAACACAAAAGAATTTTCAAAATTTTACTTCATGACTTAATTATCCACTCTTTTTATATTGATGCTAACCAATAATGCTACCACATTTGTAAGCTTAGTTTCTTGTTCTTAACGAATTTCAAAATTTCCCCCTCATCATGCCTTAAACCGGCAGTGGACGCTCCGTCTAGTTTAGTCTAAACTAAGCTTGAGTGCCGTGAACGTAGCCTCAACAGAGCCTGCAAACTGCATTCAGGGCGCCGTGAACGTAGCCTGCCAACTAGAATCTACATTCACGGCGCCGTGAACCTAGCCTGCAGATTACGTTCACGGCGCCGTGAACGTAGCCACTGCGTTTCTTATTTTCCTTTTGGCGCCGTGAACGTAGCCTGCCAGTGCCAACTAGAATCTACATTCACGGCGCCGTGAACCTAGCCTGCATTCCGTGAACGTAGCCACTACTCAAGTCTACTGCGTTTCTTATTTTCCTTTTCGGGCTTTGATTTAGATCTAGGCATCGGGAGCTCAGCTAAAAACTTGAGGGGGCTGTCTATACCGCATCAAATTTCTTACCAACTTTCTTGGCATAAGTTCTGGCTACTGTAAATTTGCTGAACGTCATATTATTAGAAAGTCCCCGTAAGGCAAGACTTCTAAAGGACGCCGCCATGTTGTTTTTCAATACTACTCCAAAACAAGAATTCTCTAGGTCTATTTGCCTTGCTAAGAAAACAAAATAAGTAATTTTTTTTAACAGTCTTTCTGACTTTTCTGTAATGTGTTTTGCTGCTTCATACATATGACTACTATGATATTAAAAATTTGAAAAGCTTAAATACCTTAAACAACTGTAATTTTCACCCACAGAGGCATCGCCGTTCATTTAGTTCGAAACTAAATATTTTGCTAGATTCCAGATGGCACACGAAAAGTAGCACCGACAAGAAAAAACGAATAGAACGTTTTCCAAATGTCACTGAATCAACCGGACACAGAATTTTAGCCTTGTGATCGTGAATGGGTTTTGTAATCTTGACGTCTTTATATCTGTATTCCTTTATATAATTTACATATTGCAATTTCGAAGCCTTCCCGTACACTCATGTGTCTCAGTTATGCAAAACTAAAAGGTGATCCACGACATTATAATGAAATGAATGGTGGTGTAGCTGGTTTGGCCTCGTTTGTATTGTTGTTGAGTTCGGTCCGTTTTGGGGTGCTGACACAAACTCAAAATCCACATTACAGATTAGAATTTAGAATCTAGATTTCTAGATCTAGTTTTAGTCTATTTCCTATGATTTGTTGTGTATAGGCAGGTGGGGGTGGGCGGGCATAGTTTTACTGTTGTGATACTGCATGTCATGTCGTAAGAGACGACTAAACTAAAGAAAGGCGGGCACTTTTTCGGCAGTTCCCACCCCGCAGTTCTTATTCACCGGTTTTGGCCCCAAGAGTAGGCGGTTTGCCCCCTTTCCCCAATAAAAATATGGTGGAGGGGGGGGGGGGTTCAGGGGGCATGCCCCCCTGAATTTTGCCATAATCTTTGCAGTTGTTCGGTTTGATATCTTAGCTCGCCGCACATCAAATGATAGATCTAGGCTCAATACTCAAATAAGGGGGGTGGGAACTACCGAAAAAGCACTGACTTAAACAGGCCTTCAAAAGGTGGGTTTGAACAGTTTGATCTCCCGAAAAAGCCAGATTGCAGAGGGCCAACTACCCAACCCAGTAAAAACAGTCAGTTACAGAAAAACACAGCATTTATTTTACGATCTTGGGAGATGATGGAGGAGCTTCTGCATTCATAGGAACAGTGAAGGAAAGCGGACAGAGCCTAAAGGACTCTCCTTACCTGAAATCTTCTCGTGTTGAACAAGTCTCTCCGGATTACGTTGTGGGATTTTCACACCATGTATGAAGCAGGAAAAAGTTCTCAAGTATCACAAGAGATGAAGAGATACAGGCTGCACATACTAGGAGTCAGCGAAACACTGGATACAGTCTGGACAGAAGCAGCTCAGCTCGGGGGAACTAATTATATATAATTGTATTCTGGGAGGGAAGACACCATGCGGAAGGGGTGGGAATCGTTTTGAGTAAGTATGCACAGAAGTTACTTAGAGGATGGGAACCACACAGGGAGAGGATCATAATGGCTTCATTCACTACAAAGAACAGGAGCCTCAACATGAATATATAGTCCAGATCTAAGCCCCAACAAATGATACTTCGGATGAAGACAAAGATGCTTTTTACAGCCAGTTCCAGGGGTCATTGACAAACTACCAAGGAAGGATGTTAACATCATAATGGGAGATGCCAATGCCAAGGTTGGTCAGGACAACATAGGTTATGAGTGAATTATGGGACAAATGAATGCGAATGGTGAGCGATTTGCAAATCTGTGCTTTCAACAGTTTTGTTATTGAAGGCTGTTTTTCCCCACAAGAGGATTCACAAGGCTACTTGGGATTCGCCAGATGGAGTGACAGAGAACCAGTTAGATCATTTTTGTATCTCTCGTAGGTTCAGGCGTTCTCCGGAAGATGTCATAGTAGTTCAGAGAGAGGCAGACATAGGATCGGATAATCCTCTGCTGTTGGCAAAACTCAAGCTTTGACTCAAAAGCAGCACTGGAACCAAAAGAACGAAGTTCCAAATAAGTCTCTTGGACGGACACAAGAAAGAGGAGTTTCAGCGGCAGCTGAGGTACAGATTTCAGCCTCTAGCCGATCTAAGTGGAGAGGACATGGAGGTGGAGATATGCTGAACCAAGGTCAAAGAGGTCTTTACATCAACATGTCAAGAAGTAGGCCTACTTGGTGCGAAGAAATGGGAGCTCAAGGAATGGGTTAGCCAACACTCATTGGATTTAATTAGGTTTAGAAGACAACTGAAGGCAGAAGGGAATGCAAATAGAAGAAAAGGATCACATTGAAGAAGTACATGTCAAGAAATCACTAAGAAACAACAAGGGGGAATTCATGAACAGGCTGGTAGAGACAGCAGCGGTAGGAGGGCACATGCGAATCCTTTACTAGACCACAAAGACTCTTGCTGTAAAATATGGGAAACCTGAAGTACCGGAAAAGGACCAAGAGGAGAAAACTATTTTTGGAAAGGAAGCTCTGTCAAAACGATGGGCAGAGCATTTCAACAGTCTCCTGAACGGACCACCACCGAGTAACCCACAAAACATCTTTCCAGCAAGAAATGAGTTATCAATCTGCTGTGACGGTCCTTCAAAACAAGAGATTCTGGATGCCATTAAGAAGCTGAACAAAGGTAAAGCGGCCGGTCGTGTTCAGATTCGACCAGAGGCCCTAAAAGCAGATGTCAATGTGACGGTAGACCTCCTCCCATTGTTTACCAGGATCTGGAATGAGAGCAAGTTCCGGAAGGATTGGAAAGAAGGACACCTCGTGAAGCTTCCAAAAAGGGAGATCTCTGCAACTGCAGCAAGTACAGAGGGATCACTCTTCTCCCAATACCAGGTAAGGTCTTCAACAGAATCATTCTGGAGAGAATCAAGACTGCAACAGATTCAAGACCACTGGATAAACAGGTTGGTTTCCGGAAAAACCGCTCATCACCGACCAGATTGTCGCGCTGAGGATCATTGTGGAACAGTCCCTGGAGTGGTCTCAGTTGATCGTCAGTTTTCATGACTATGAGAAGGCCTTTGACAGTACAGACTGAGCAACGCTATGGAGGATAATGAGACATCACGGAATCCCACAGAAGTTGGCGAACGTCATCATGAGCATGTACGAAGGGACAAGTTGCAGGGTTGTACATGATGGCCAGCTCACTGACAGGTGTGAGACAGTGTCGTTTACTATCACCTTTTCTCTTCATTTTGGCAGTCGATTGGCTGATGAAGGAAACCACCAGAGGACACAGAAATGGCATACAGTGGACCCCATTGACACACTTGGACGATTTGGGTTAGAAAATCTTATCCCGTTTAGATGGGCGGGGCACTTGACATTGATGTGGTCTGAGGACCAAACACATGGGTTCGCAAAATATTTTTTTGCCCAGACAGGAATGGATAACTCGATCTTGTCAGGGATTGCTCCTATCATCTATGTCATGATGATTTTACCAACGCTGGTCAGAGCATGCTACCAAACCGTCTTGTGTAATCCAAGTAATCATATAAATTAAATGATCACTTCTCAATCCCTTCGTTCAACTTCCATGTTCAAACTACCACAGTCACACATACACACACATGCACACAAACATAATTCACATACTTTATGATCCAATGTATTGCTACACCCTCACATGGCTAGATTCGAGGAAGTTTTAGTGCCTTATATCTATGCACACTAACCTACACAGGTAGTGTAATGGCGTGTCTGGATACCAGCAGTGATGTGTCATGCAAAGTGAGAAGTTCCTTGGTGGCCTCGTTACAACCTGATACTGTCCATGACGATGGGTGTATTGACTACTATGGTGGGCAGAAGGCGATTTGATTTTGAATTTGAGACAGCTGAAGAGCAATCTTGACAAATGCTTTTATACTTATTGGGTTTTTAAGAAAACGTTGTTGCCATTGATACAAAGAAAATATAGCGATTTCAGAGAATGGCTTATTGTACGGGCTATCAGTGATTTTGAGTATTTGTGTTATAATCTGTGCTTGTCTGTACGTCTCTCTTCTTCCTCTCTCTTTCTCTTGGCGTCATAAACGGTCAGCGATGCCGACAGCACGCAGGAACTCAACCAGAGCACTGGCATGATAGTTGGCGGGACATTTCAGGAACACATGGTCCATAGTCTCGTCCTCCTTGCAGGCTCGACAGGACGGATCTGGGTAGTTCGTTGGTGCAATTTTGCGGAGATATGATCTCAGCTTGGGGGATTTTCCACAAGTTCTCATTTGAGAGAGAAGCTGGTGGTCCTGTCGTCTGAGTGAGGCCTCAAGCTGGTATGATTGCGGCTGGGCGAACGGCAGTTTGGGTTTCGCCTCTCTTTTCACTTTGCACAGGTCCACCGGTGGATGATGGCATGGGTTTTAGCTGTTGAGAAATCGATTGGCATGTCAGTCTGGGTAAGCACTGCTGCTTCTTTAACCATGCTGTCAACTTCCTCGTTCCCAGTTAGTCGAGTGTGGTCTGGAGTCCACTGTAAGTTAAGTGGATGGAACATTCGGAGTGTTGGCAGAGGGTGTGCAGACGCTTCCAGATTGAGCTTGTGTAGTGAATCAAGCATGCCTTGTAGCTGGAGCAATACCGGCCCGCGGGTACACGGTGGTCAAGTTCAGTATGTGGAAGTGGAAGGCGAACATTTGGTGCTCCTTAATTTAAAAAAGATTATAAAAAGATGCTTTGAAAGATGGCATTGATGTGGATGAGCCATAGTGACAAGGCCCTGTGACACTGTGTACTGAACTCAGTCTTGACATGCACGTGTGCAGTAATCTTTTTATTGTAAAAGATCAAATTCAAGGGAAAGGCAACTTTCAAACAGCTTTATGGTTTGTGAAATGGTTAGATTGCTGATTAATTATATGTGATTAGGGACATAACCAGGAATGAATGGATTTCACAAAACTCTCTTGACAAAGTCAAAAGAAGAAGAGAGCTGAAGGCCCAAGTCAACAACAGCCGTACCCGAACTGAGAAACTCGCTGCACAACAAGAGTACACCGAAGTAAACCGGGAGGTAAAGAATTCCATCAAGAAGGACAAGAATACCTACCTGAATGGCCTGGCCGAAAAGGCTGAGAAAGCAGCAACAGACGGGCACTTACGGATTGTACACCAGACTACAAGAACTCTTTCAGGTAGGTTCAGCAAGCCCACTCTACCAGTGAAAGACAAAGAGGGAAAGACTATCTTCAACCCAGAGGGGCAACTTAACCGATGGAGAGAACACTTTGATCAACTATTGAACAGACCACCTCCAGAAAACCAACCAGAAATTCTTCCAGCCAGAAATGACCTCCCAATAGTCATGGAACCACCTTCAAGAGAGGAAATTGCAGCCGCTATAAAAACACTGAAGTCCCACAAGGCAGCTGGTCCCGACCATATACCACCGGAAGCCCTTAAAGCAGAGAAAGATAGGTTTGTGGAAATTCTCTATACTCTGTTTGAAAAGGTTTGGCAAAAGGAGGAAATACCATCAGACTGGAAGGAAGGACACCTAATCAAGCTGCCAAAGAAAGGAGATCTCAGCAATTGTAACAACTACAGAGGCATTACACTCCTGTCATACCTGGGAAAGTCTTCAACAGGATACTCCTGGAGAGAATCAAGCTGGCAACAGATGAGAAGCTTCGAGGAAACCAGGCAGGATTTCGCAAAAACCGATCATGTGTGGACCAGATCGCTACTCTGCGTATCATTGTTGAGCAATCGCTTGAATGGAACTCTCCACTCGTGGTCAACTTCATTGACTATGAAAAGGCGTTTGACAGCGTGAACAGGGAAACTCTGGAAACTCATGCGGCATTTTGGAATACCTGAGAAAATCGTCAAGCTTGTGAAGGCCACCTACGATGGAACAAACTGCCAAGTCTTCCACGAAGGACAACTCTCAGAACCATTCCAGGTACAGACAGGAGTGCGACAAGGATGCTTGCTCTCAACTTTCCTCTTCATACTGGCAATTGACTGGGTCATGAAAGAAGCCACCAGAGGCAAATGTAATGGAATACAATGGATCCCTTGGCAGCAGCTGGACGACTTAGACTTCGCCGATGACCTTGCGCTGCTCTCTCACACACATGCTCAGATGCAAGAAAAGACCAAGGAACTCAACAGGCTATCAAGGAGTGTTGGCCTACGTATACGCCCAGGCAAGTCAAAAGTAGTGAAGCTAGGAAAAGTTTCAAGCCCTTCTGTGACAGTGGAAGACACTCCCCTGGAAGAAGTGGACTCCTTTACCTACCTTGGAAGTGTCATCGATGGTAAAGGTGGAACCGAGGCAGACGTTAAAGCAAGAACCGCCAAGGCAAGGTCAGCCTTCAAGCAATTTTCAAAAATCTGGAAAGCAAGCAACATCTCGCTGCGCACCAAGATTCGACTCTTTAACTCCAACGTCAAGTCTGTGCTCCTCTACGGCTGCGAAACTTGGAAGACAAAGAAAACAGTACTGAATAAAGTCCAGACTTTCATCAACAGATGTATGAGGAGTATTCTAAGAATTAAGTGGCAGGATAGAATAAGAAATGAAGAACTGTGGGAAAGGACAGGACAAAAGGATATAGAAGTAGAAATAGGACTAAGAAAGTGGCGATGGATGGGACACACCTTAAGAAAGCCCAGCGGAAACATCACAAGACAGTCACTGCAGTCACAACGAGCACGAGGCAGGGGTAGGCCACGAGAAACATGGAGGAGATGCGTGGAAAGGGACATGAGAGAAATGAAGCTCACTTGGAACGAGCTTGGAAGGATGGCTCAGGACAGATAAATGGAAGGAGCTTGTATGTGGCCTATACCCTGCCAGGGGTGAAAGGCATTGATGAGGGACATAATGGAACAGTTCCATGGTTTGTAATGAAAAGTAAAGTAGGTTTTTTCATGGTCTTTGGACCTTTAGATTAATTGCGAGAATGCATTTAGAACTATGCACTGCATAACTGATAGTTGTCTTTTTACTTTAAATTTTAGGTGCTTTTCCATTCAATTCAGCAATTAATTATAATGCTAATTTGTTTAACATGCCTTTCTTTTCTTGAGAATCAAGTTCTTGATTTACAGTATGAGATTCTGCATCTGTATTCACTAAAAATTGTTTTTATATATACATACTTCTTTCTGTTTCTTTCTGTATTCATGATATGTAAAGTAAAATGTGATGTATTCAAATTTAAATGTGGAGCATGTTTCTGCTTTTCAGATTGCTTGCTGTAGATTTACATTTTTAGGACACTACAATGGCTGATGGAGGAGACTCAGACAATAATGAGAGGCCCAATTCTGGATTGCCTCGTCCTCAGAGTGTGGGTAATCAGTGGACTGGTTCCTCAGCCTTACAAAGGGCAGCCCTCGATGATCAGGTCATGGCCTCGCCATCATCAGCTGGTGCACCTCGCTCATCATTCTCTTTAATTTCATCTCCATTTGCACGTGGTGTTCGGGAGGCTGATCCTAGCTCATCTCACTTCATTTCTCCGAGCAAAGAAGGGGAAATACCCATGGAATGTTCTCCAATGAGTGTGAAAAAGTCCAGCTCTGCAACGGTAGATACCGGTGCGAGTCCTGTTTTACCTACCACACCTTTGTCATCCAAGGCTTCGGAAAGTCAGGGGCCAAGTGTTGAGGCACATTCTCCGGAGCCACAAAAATCCGGCACGCATTTGTTGTTCTCCTCTGATGACAGTGACGAGGGCTACAGCTTGAAGCCTGCAGACATCTTTGCTGGGAGTCCAGACTCGCCAGACACCAGCCCGGTGTTGAAGACTATAAATCTGAACAGTTTTGACACAGAGGATGATGGAAATGACCCTGGGGTAATGATGCTTTCTGTTTTCAAAATTTGCCTCTTCTTCTTTTGTTCTTATTTTGTGACTGTTTTGTAAAATTTACTAATTTGTTTAAATTGGCTAGGTATATCAATCAATTATGTTCTCTAATGATTTTTAGATTATTTATTATTTTTTACTGATATTTTTTGTCTTTTCTCAGCCATTTATATTGATTTTGAATTTCAGTTTAGCTGAAATTTTTCAACATTGGACCAGAATAAGGATTGAAAAGATTGTTTTGACGTTATTCAATTTGGATAAATACAGTCAAACCCCGTTTTACATTCGGTACTTATCAGCTATGCAATGATAATCTCTTCTGCAAGCTAGTACTTGTCGCTGATTTGCCCTGTCCCCTCCTTCCTTCCTTATCACCCTTGTCTTGTAAAGATATCAGAGTGGGTGGTTGGCGTATGCTGTGGTGTGGTTTGCTTCTTCTTTCCTATCAAACATCTATTGTCCTTATCTCCCCTTCTTTTTATGTTTGTTACTCTCTTGTAACACCTCATCTTCTGGCGCTCGTATGACCTCATGTAGTTGCGAGCGCCCGTAAAACCTCTACTAAAACTAAAAATGATATCAGGCAAAATGCGTTCGACAAGTAGCCTCTGAGTAGCCTCTGATTGGGCAGCAATTTTCAGTTTCAATTTATGGGCAATGAGACAGTTTCAATGTGGGCAGTATAGCGCGGTTTGACTGTAATAAAGCTATGTTGTTTTAACTGTTTTTCACTCTCTTTTTTTTTTTCAAGGATTTTTTGAGCAGACAGACCGATCAAAGTTTCAGAAGATGTCGATCTCAGGAGATCCGCAAAAATTATAACGACTTGTCCAACACACCGCCCAATTCTTTCTCCAGTAGTGGTAGCAGGAGGAGTTTGTTCAAAAGACCTTTGGACGTGCCAGTTAAAGAGGTCAGTGAATGAGAAATCATGATATATTAGATGCATTATTTTCTTTTGTTCATAGAGAAAGCCTAAAATCTGTTCATGTTGGTTCTAGTCAAAAGTCAAAATGTAGAGTGAACCAAATTCTTCTACTTGAGTAAAGACTCGTACACATCTTTCAGTGTCTTGTGAAACCTGAGAACTTTGGTATTGGAGCTGAAGTAATGTTAGAAAACTATTTGCAACAGGTCATGTTTCATGCTTAGGGTTGGAATATTTCATAAACAGTGGTCCAAAAGTGGTCAAGATACAATTGTTTGAAATTATCTGTTTTTTAAGGGTAATTTATGTGTATGACTGGTGCTTGCAAATTATGAAAGGTTTCACCATTCACTTCAGATTTCATGTCTGATCTCACTTTATACGAGATATGAACTTGTGTTTTTGCAGAAAAGTTTCTCAAAACTTTATATGAGATATGAACTTGTGTTTTTGCAGAAAAGTTTCTCAAAACGACTCAAAGATGGCGCTAAGTTCATATCAGAGGTACCAGAAACGGAAGCAGAAGCTGGTGATAATGGTGCAACAGCAACGGCAACGGCATCTCCCTGCAAAGAGGTCTCAGATACTGATCATGAGCGTATTCAGTCTGCTGTTGATTCACTACAGTCCGGAGAGCTGATAGCAGATGGATCAAGGGTATATATATATATACTGTAGTGTCTAGTTTCAGCTGATTTTGCCATGTGATGATTCAAAGTGAGTTTATAAAACGCGCTTTCGATTAGTGTCATTTAGAGTTACTTTTTGGCACCAGTTTTATGTTTTGAAGGTTGCGTTTTGAGAAATTTTCTTTACAGCAGTGATTATTTCCGTTGGCCTTATTATTAGGGCATCAAGTTGTTCCTATGTAGTCAGTTATCTTATCCACACTGTATGATATATTCAACTCAACTTCCAAAATGCAGAGTAGCAGGTCAGAGCTGATGAGAGCTTTAAATAAATCTTTAAATGTATAAGACCATATGTGAGGTATGCTGACAAAATGAGTTACTGCCCTATGAAGCGAAATTCGTCAGATTTACAGGTGGAGTTTGTACAGTATATAGGTATGAAATAATAAAAGTAAACTGCTCTCAAGCAATGTTCTGTCATCTGCTTTTGTCTCCTCTTTCTGCCCCCTTCTTTGGGCTCCTGACTCTTTCTGCAGCCTTTCTACTGCTCTTCCTTGGATCCTTCTTACTGCTGTCTTTCAGCCACACCCCTGATATTATGGTAGGAAAGATCTACACCTAGCCTTCTCGGACAGGGGTGAAAAGTCTTGGGGCTCCCGTGTGCAAAGATCCCTTGGTGGTCTAAAATCGATAATAAGAGTGGGCTTCGGCTGCCGCCCAGGCAAAATTCAAATTCAAAATTTCTTACCATCCGAAAATGTTTAATATGTCCCACGCCCTCATATTACCTTATGCAGTTGCGAGTGCAGTAAAACACTTACCAAAAAACCTCCCCAAAAACGAGGAGTAACTCATTTTGTCAGAACACCTCACACATGTTATGTTTACTGTCACTTTTGCAGTAAAAGCATATTGGGTAATGATGAAAGAAAGACTTTCTAGTTGATGTCTTCTCTGTCTTGTGCATGAAGTGGTTTACTTATTGCTCTTCTTTGTAAACTTTATTGACTGCCCTTTCAAAATCCTATAGTTTTACGAGCTGGACAATATTAGATTAGCATTGAAAGAGATTGCAGGCTGTATATAAATATTTTCCATCTTTATTGTATTACATTTTTTTTCCGTTTCAGAATTACTGTCTGCCAGTCACCACAGGAAAGCACCATGACTTACAGAATATTAATCATGAGACCGTAAGAAATGCTCTTCTTATTTGTTTTAATATTTTGCAAATTTTGAAGTTCTTGAAAAAGTTCTCTATTCCTTTGGGGGTTTTTTTGTGCGTTTTTTCACTGATTCGATATCTGTGACATCACAAGTATGGAAATTTGTCATATTGTCATCTTGGTTGTTATGTAGTTGCCAGCGCCGTAAAATCCCATACCAAAAAACATTGGTTGTAACAGTTAAACGGGCATTTAAAAAATCAGACAATATCTGTTTGACAGAGAATTTTTCTTTGCAAGGATAAAGTGGAACTCGGTTATAATGAATTATATGCTACATCTGGCACTAATACTTATGTGTGCATATTTTAGATATTCTAGTAAGCAGAGAAAAAAACCCACTGGGCATGTGTTAGACATGTTATTTCGCAAACAGCATCAGCCATTTTCACCTTTTTAGTCACATATAATTATTTGTGATCTGTAAGGGGTAAGTGGGTAGGGGGGGAAAGTCTATAAGTAATAACACTTTATGCTGTGCAGGGAAAGACAAATTGCAGTTTGTGACACTCACTCAGAAACACAATCTCATCTGCTCCACTCACAAAAAAGTTCTGGTTTGTTGTTGCTACATTTTTCAATTTTTGGTTGTCACTTATGGCTTCACTTGAAACTTGGCATGAGTACATGTAACTAGGATTATATACTGCTTATTTGCTGATTTTGCCGTCTTCACTATTTATGCGGTTGTTGAATATTGTTGAATATAAGGCATTACTGAGTCTTTGTGTTTCTTGGATTTCATTGTTTTGACAAGCGCCTGATTTCTTCATGATGCCACATGTATGGTATTAATGAAAATTATTGTCTTTCCATAGATGGCCTGTGTGCTGGAAAACCGTTATCGGGGTGCTTATGACAAGCTAACCATCATTGACTGCAGATATCCATATGAATATAAAGGGGGGCATATCAAGGTAAGAAATAATTTCTGGAAGATTGATTATTCCTCATATATGACTGTCCTTGATTTTAAAAAATATTTCTTTCTATGTTTTTATTTCTCAGTTTTTATGAGGACTCTTTCCTCAGCCTGTTGAAATTTGCTTTTGTTATGGACCTGTGGGTAGAAGATTGTCTCATAAAGATGAAAGTGCTCACATTTGTCTTGAATACCATGAATTCTTGCCTAACTCACGCTTTTTACAAATCGATCTTTCAGTAAATGACCATTGTCTTCAATACGCAGCAGACTAAGGGTTTCTATACATTTCGAACCATCAAACGCAAATCAGAATCATGAATTTGTATATCGTCAGCAAGCTGAAAAAATGTCATAAACCCAAAATTAAAAAAAAAACATGATTTTTTTTTGGTGCAGTTTTTTAAATCGGGAGTATTCAAAATTCAAAATCTAAATGTTGCAAGGAGCACAAGAAAAGTACAATGCCCACGGCCTGTCAAAGTACAGTTGTTCAATAATGTACTTAGCCATGCTGTCCTGGGCAATATATGAGCATTTTATGTCTTTATGGCCCTGTGAAGGGGTGGTGAGCCTACCTATAAGTGCAGCTCACACAAAGTTCTGTATTTTAGAGACATTATTTATGATGGTCTCCTTAGATGTGCCGAAAACATGCACACTTTTGCTGGTAAATGCAGAACTGATGGTCACAAAAAGAGATTGATTGCATTTTCAAGACTTCAAGGGGATTCTGATTCTGTGTGGAAGAGAATGATTTTATGATGGGCGCTTAGCCAAAGAATATAGATTTAAGGGAATGATAGCGCTGCTTCATTGCTTTATTATGAAATTCAGTCTCATCTTCAAAAAGCAACAGATGGATGAAAAGTCCAGGAGCCAAACATTTTCCGTGTTTGTCCTTCAGTGTGTGTGAGAGAGAAAGTGTTCCCCCAGGGCGGTGCCACTGACTAAAGTGTCTTTAGGCCTTTCCAAAGGGGGGACATTTCTCGTTCTAGTGCTCAGTAGAATTGTAAATGGGCTGATCGAACTATGTCATGCTCATAACTGCCTGAACTACGACAGGGAACTGCTGCTTTTTCTTTCCTAATCCTTACTATCGTCATTTTCCTCTACTTCTTTTGTTACCCGCTATTTTTGGGGTGTCTTGATAGTCAAAGTAGACTTTGTGCTGTTGAAGCTAGAGAGGTGAGCCGAGTAAGTCTGATTCCCTGTAAGGACTTCTCTGTTGACATCCACCCCTTGGTGCTCATATGACCTTATGCAGTTGCGAGCGCCGTAAGACCTCTTCTAAAACTAAAGAGAAAGTGTGTGTGTATTTGTGTGTGAACATTTGTGCGAGTATGTTAGAGAGCGAGTATGTTTGTGTGTGTGTTTTGTGTGTAGCAATATGTACATTTCTAGCAGTATGCGTGGATTAAGTTTGTAAGAGTATGTACCGCGTGTTTCTTGCCTTCAGAAGAGACATTATTTTTTTTTAAACAAAAATATTTGAGGTTGGTATAATGAACCCGCCATAGCGTGGTTTTGTTGGTAATACTGGTAATAGCACTCACCATTTTGCTCGCTCCTTATGCACACACAGCCAGTGCCTGGAACAAACCACACTGAATTGATAACGCAATAAGAACAATGTGTGGTGGCTTAGTACATTTCATCAGCCTCAAAAGGAGATCGACCAATGCACCTAGTCACAAATCCCATCTGAAAAGACATCTTTTCATGAGGTGATTTACATCATCCACAGTACCTTTCTTTTGGTACTGGTTTCCAAGTGAAGGTACAATTTTTAAAAGAATGAAAAATTGTTGGGTTTTTTTTTCTCTCTCTTGAAAAATCTTGTTTTCTGGGCTTATGAAGTTTTAACAGCTTGTCGACATTATCTTATTATATGGCTGGCTTTATAAGGTTTCAGATACAAAAAAAAACAATTGAAAAATCTGTCAATAAGGAAGTTATACCTCTTTTTAAAAACCCCAGCACAGCGCGTCCTCGATGAGTTAGCTTTCCAATAACTAATTGAAGAAACCCTCTTTTTTTCCCTCTCTCTGTTTATAACTCGTGCTCCTTTTTTACTTTTATCTGTTTGAAAACAAACACCTTAAAACTTAGAGTGGCTCCAAGTTCTCAGATATGTAGGTCAGATTCTGCTGAAAGGGAGTGGCTGGATGCTGGATAAACCTGTTTCTTAAAGGTCTTCTTTTAAAATTAATGGTTGCAGTAATCAAACACAGTTTTACTTTCACATTTTCTCAGTGTATTTGCTCTTCAGTAAATAACCATCAACAAGTCAGTTTAGGGTTTCTTCTCCCTGCTCGTGACTTGTGTCGCCCATGAGTACATTTTATGGATACTAGAGCTAGACACACCATAATAATATGTGAGGCGACATGGTGAAATCAGGCGCTCGTCAAAATAATCAAAGTGAAAGGACTGGCATTTTTCATCAGGTTTGTGAATTTTTATCCAATTTTCATTTTTTGCTTTTAACCATTTCATGCCCATTAAAGAACACATTTCTGTGTGGATTTTACAGAAAAGCCATGATTAAAGGCCCAAAAAAGAAAATTTTTAATTTCCACGGCTCTCAAGCTAAGGAAATAGCTCATATTGGCGGCCATTTTCTCATTAATTTTACCTCTGCAACCAGGCGACCCACCCCCTTCATTCGCAAATATCTCAACTTCTATTCAAGATAAAGGAATATTTTTTTTTTCATCCAAAGCAAGACAAATGAATAAGCTTTAAGATGATACCGATAACTCTACATGCCCCAACACTGACGAGAGCCTGATTCCACCGCGTGGTGACACAAACTATAGTTTGTAAAGTGCATAGAGTTCCTGATGAGTGGGAATGTGTGCTATACAAATGCTATTTATTATTATTATAATGTCGGTCAAATGAATTATTTGAAGAGAAGAGTCTGTACGAAATGTGTCTTCACTGAGTAGCAGGCAATTGGGACAAAGAAATACCATGTCCGGCTTTGATAAAACTTGTCTCTGTTTCAGGGTGCGATAAATATCTATACTGAAAAGGAGATACGAGATTTCCTCCAGCGTGAAGTTGAGGAATTTAAAAAAGCATCTCGTGTGCACATCCTTGTGTTTCACTGTGAATTTTCTAGCCAACGAGGTCCTTGCTTGTAAGATGGTTGTCTCGCTTTTCCTATTTCGTTGATTGCTTTTGTTTTGTTTTGGTTTTTTTCCCCACATTACTTTTGCAGCACGGACTTTGTGTTTCTTGTTAGGGCATGCTTGATTCTCCAGGCTATGGACAAAGTATTCTGTACACTTTGGTTTAGCAGGTTATAAAAGTTTTAAAATAATGAGCTGTAGAAATTCTGCGCTCTATTGGTTTTGTGTAGTAATATATGTTCTATATGTAACTTACAATCTGTACACAACTGGAACAGCCTTCTGTTGGTCTAGAATAATAAATCACTTGTGGCATATTGACATGATGTATAAAAAGCAACCGTTCTCCCCCCAACGCCCGCTCGCTGCCCCCAAATCAAAAGTGATTTTGCATGAGTTAGTCTTATTTGGCTTTTCTAAATGAAAACTACCGAGAGTGAGGTGTTTAATATTTTGAAACAAATTTCTCTCTGCCGTTTTTGACATTTAATGATGACTGAAACTTCTAGTAAAACCTCAAAGTATTTTTTTCCACCCT
The DNA here is from genome assembly GCF_000002075.1 of Aplysia californica. Taxonomy (NCBI): domain Eukaryota; kingdom Metazoa; phylum Mollusca; class Gastropoda; order Aplysiida; family Aplysiidae; genus Aplysia; species Aplysia californica. The sequence goes on from NW_004797344.1 coordinate 69,611, forward strand.
GTCACTGTCTGTTTTCTTGCTTTTTTGGCTCATTGGATCTTTTGTGTAGATGTAATGTGTGCCTTTTTCTTTTGGTGAAGACATTACAAAATCTGGCTACCCAACTCAATGTGACTTTTTTTTTGTACTTCCACATCTTGAATCAGCTGTTTAACTTGGATTGGTTTTAAGTTTAAGGCTATTGTGAAGATAGGACCTTTAATATAGTAACAACTAGCCATTACTCTCATCAGAAATTTTAGTAGATAATTGAAGTATCAAACTGATATTGATGTTCAAGAAAGCAGGCGAAATTGTCTAAAATAGCCACTCGTTATCAAAAGAGAAAAGTGGACGTCTTGCACAGTGTCGTTTCATAATATAAAGTAAAATGAAATGGAAGAAATGGAAAGTGGCCATTTGTACCAGTGATTGTCTTATATTATATAGGTGGTTGTTTAACCAGGTTTATCCGCATGTACTCAAAATGAACGTTTACATACACCATCACATGTTGTTCAGGGGTGGGGGTCTGGAAATCGTACGTGATTAGTGGAACTTTTAATCTTTTTTTTTTTTTTTTTTGCTTTTACAACTCAAAAGTCATTGGACCGTAGTATTTACATAACAAAACAGACACACCCAAAATAGTGTAACAAGCTGTGTCAGATATTCTGTGTTGACGTTACTGTTAAGAAGTGGATGTTAGCTTTTTGTGGTAAAACTTTGGAGCAGGGTTCTCTTGGGTTGAATGGTCTGCTTATGTTGTTCTGGTGAAGTTCATGAGTTAGAAGTGTTATCTGTTTATTATATTACGTGATTTAAATGGGCTGCTGCACTTTTGTGGAGCACGTATGTAGAGTGGGTAAATAGGTGTGTGTTTACAGTATTGACAAGGGTGTTCAGCCAAACTGAACCCACAAGCATGCAGTCATTTTCACGGTATAAGCATGTATGGAAAGAAAGTTTGATCATTTATGATTAGAGTTGTTTTTTGGGTTTTTTATTAAAAAAAATTTTTTTGGAAAAAGATAAGTGACAATTTTATTGTCCTTGTTTACTGCATGTGCTGAGGTTTTGTGTTTACAACTCGTCCAATATGTGCACTCCACAGCAACTACTGTCAGGAACTAGGCATAATGATAGAGTGATAGACTTTAATTTAATAACTTTTATTTTTCTGTTGTTCATGGTCATGTAAGACTGTCGAATTTTTTAAGCCAATGTCTTTGTTTGCAGGTGTTTTTCGATTTTGAAATTAATATTACACATCTCCAGCAAATACTGCCAAGAACATATCTTACACAGTGACAGTCCTTGTTTGTTTAGTATAATTTTGTTTTGTTTTTATTTTGCTTAATTAAAAAAAAAGAAACTTATTCTTTTTAAATTTATGTATTCATTTGCTGGTATTAAGCTTTTGATTTTTTATATGTGCGCTGTATAGCAATTGGTTTTTAGAGGCCGAGCACAGTGCCGAAGAGTTACATTGTAAGCCATCGCTTTTGGCAGTCAACCTTTGCTTTGTTGTTTCAATGTTTTTCTTCTACCTTTTCTTGTCTTGTTCCATGAATATTTTTTTCACTGTAGTGATACCCTTCTTCTTTCCTCCCCCCCCCCTCCCCCTTATTATTATTATTATTTTTTTTTACATACTTTCCCAACTTCCAAACTCTAGAGATAAAAAGTTCAATAGTATTGTCTCGTCTCTCTCATTTTCACCCTCCTTGGTTAACTAGAAAAAAACGTCACCTTTCATCATTCCTTCCCTTGCCCCTTTTTTACTGAATGCAGAGTGTCTTGGGTTAGTTAAGGTAAAAAAGGTGCATGAACAGGGTTGGGATTAATGTGTATGCCTCCTGAAGATAATTTCTGATCTCCTCTATCAAGTAGACCTGCATGTTTGCCGACAATCGTCTGAAATCCGACAATCGCGACCCGACCCACGAACCGGCCGATGCTATCGCTAGGCCCGCCTAGTATCAGTCAATGTGCGTAGTGCGAGGCCTGGCCGACTGCCAGCGACCCCTTTTTCTCCCGTCGGCTTCGTCGGCACTTTCGTTTTCGTGCCGACCATCGACGCGCACACCGCCGACTGCCGACGTCGGCGTTTCCGACATAATTGTCGGAACCTAAGTAGAAATGCGAATACGAAAAAGGACGACAACTTAAATTATCTACTTTCAGTTTCGTGCTCGAGCGGCCATTTTCAATTTCGTTTGTTGACTAATTCAATTGTTCAGATCGTGTGGATTCATTCAAGTCCGACTCTCTTGTTCTAATAGAATCTAGATCTAGATTTATATAGAGATCATTATAGACCTCAATGGAGGATTCATAATCCAATTCTATTGTGTCAAACCCTATCAAAGGTTGTGCTGTAATATTAATATTGGTAAAAATAAGCATTTCATCAGGTGCGTGAATTATTTATTATTATTATTATATTTAGATCTATAGTCTCAGCTGAGTCCCTCTGTTCGGAATCGGATGCGGATTTCTAGTTCAAAGCCTAGAATCTATTCCTATTCACTTGTTCTTCAAGATCTAGATCTAGATCTAGATTTTTCTATATCTATATCTAGATTTATTTTTTAGATTACTAGTCTAGTAGATCTAGATATCTAGATCTAGATCTATAGTCTATATGGAGGATTCATATTCCAATTCTATTGTGTTATTGTATCAAACCCTATAGCAATGTAGATGTAAGCCATATAGATAAAATTTAGATCTAGATCTAGATCAAGAATCTAGAATATATGCTCCTTGTTTGTTTTGGAGTGTGGTTTTTAAATTAAATTTTTTTTTTCATTTAGTACTTGTTTTGGCCTTTTTACATGCGAATCCCTTTAAGATGAGGCCCGATGCAGGTTCTTTTTGGGGTAGGGTTAGGGTTAGGTCTCTTCTTTATTGTGTTTGTTGGGGTGGTCGCTCGTTACTCGGATGTCCTTCCTTATGACACCCACTAAAGCTCTAATGGGGGGGGGTGCACAAAATTTTCAGACAATCTGGTTGAGGCTCACATGCAGGTCTAATCAAGGTAGAGGCTAACATGTATTGCCACAATACATGTGGTGTTTGTCTTTCTACTTTGTGTTGTCGGGGCTTTTGTTATCATTTACTAGGTACCACATATAATGTGACCTCTTATGTTTTAATCCTTAAAAGTCAGAATTTGAAGTCACTAGGTTGTGTGTGGTGTATTTATCAGCAAACATGGTGTCTTCTGCCAAGTTAGTTCTATCATTTTATTTCTAACTTTTATTTAATGAACACAAAAGTCTCAAATTATCGTTTTGGTTGTTTCATGCATGTTTGAGTCTTTATTTTTCACTAAGATAAACAAAAATTAGTATGACTGTTTCTGACTCACAAAAATGTTTGCTTTTTGTGTTCTAATTGGCTTTCGAATTCATTTGAGAGTACTTTAAAGTACTGTACTGCAAGTCATTGAAAGAGTGTCTGAAACCTATTAACATTTTATTTAAATTATTAATTTATAATTTACAACACATTTTTTAGAGGGCAGTTCAAGATATTGGTACTCGAATTAACGTTGTTTAATAAGAAAATTGTTGGGGGGGGGGTTAAAAAAACATTTTTGGGGGTTCACCTGGGTAACATAAAAAAAAATCATGGAAAATATTTTGTGAATTTGCTTTAGAAAATGTTGTGAACAAGTGTAAAACTTCTATCCGTCCTGAATTTCAAGGTCTCTTTAGTAGTGACTACAATTCATTTGTATTGAAATGTGAATGCTTTCATATATGTGTCAATAATGTGGAATAAAAATGCTGAGATATTAAGTACTTTGAGAGCTCAATTAGAATAATATATTCAGAACAATTTTGTAAATTCATGCAAGGAAAATGCGCTGATTTGATTGAGTTAACCTAAAAATGTAGGTATGTACTACTCACTTAGATCTATAACTCCATGTTTTATCATTTCCTAAGGCTGCGACACTTGCGACAAAATGATCGTCAGTTGAACAGGAATTACTACCCAAAGCTGGTCTTTCCAGAGATCTACTGTCTGTTTGGAGGTTACAAGGAGTTCTTCACACATCATCCAGTGAGTTGTTTGTCACTTGTCGTGAGCCGTAGGTATTCTGCTTTATAAAGTTGTGGGTCCTTGTACTTCACTATCCTACTGTTATTTCTTCTGTCTACCTTTTTGGTTTTCCACAAGACTTACTAATATTTACTGTGTCAAGGTGATTCATTCTTTGTAACTCATTCTCTTGATTTTTAATAAGAAACTGAGCAATGACCATCGGTAAATAATGAGCATAGTGAAGTTGAAAGGCAGATTTTCAACTGATGATTGCCGGGCACCACTGACAGACCCTACTTTTGTACTTTGCCTCTGTTTTTTTTGTCTACCGTTCTTGCATTTTCCTTTCACTATATCGCCATTATTGTGTCGTTGTGCTTCTCTTTACTCAAACAAAAAATTGTTAAAACGAATTTTCATGGGAAATTGCAAAAATTGAGTTAATCGACACTTTTCCCACCAAAAGGCAAATCAGTTCAGAGCTGAATCTCATGTCCATTCTGTTGGTTTTTGCGTCATGTTGCAGTGGGTGGTCGGAAGGTGCCACTGGTGGATCCTACTTCGTTTCTTTACTTCTGTTGTTTATGTTTTTCTGTCTTTCTCCTGACTGACGCTATATGACATTTACTGTGCCGATGTGCTCCTCTTTATTCAAAACTCAAACTCAAATGTATCTTATCGTTATCTTTGAGATGCTGTCTTAACTCTGCCCCCAAGAGAAGCCGATTGGTGACGGTAAGAAGCTGTCCCCTTCCCCTACGGGATGCCAATTGGCAACGGTGTGATATAGCAACAGAAATATTGTAGTAATGATCTCCTTTTTGACGTGTCATGCACACTTGTAATTTCCTTTCTGAATAGTTTGTGTGGCCTTTGAGGTTGAAAATCAGTTTATTTACAATAATTGGAGTAAATTCTTTCGAAAAATATCGAGTAGACCTGGCATGAGTGCTGCTTTACACTTACTCCATGATGAGAATTTGGATGATGAATGTGCTAGATCTAATGTTTTCAGTTCTGATTCTGATTCCTTTTTTTGGTGAACATGCTATCATAATATAATGTTCTATTTTCTCTCAATGGGCTGAAAATTTCATATTGGTTCGTTTATTTTTTTACAGAGATACAGGTGTAGTACTTAATATACTGTATCTGCATCCTGGTCTGTGGGGACAAGTGTTGTTCGCTCTGCGCGCTGTGTGGGCGGAGAGTGTTAAGTGTCTGTCATATTTTGGTATGAAGATGTGAGGTCCTAAAGTTGCCCCCATGGGTAACCTTTTTATCGAGTATCTCCACCTGTCTGTGCGGATGTTGTGTCGTTCTGAGCTTGGGTTGGCACTGCCAGGCAAGGTTGAAGCAGCCCAACACCAAAATGATCTAGCGGGTGGTTGGTGGGGGCTCCAGTGTGGTTTGCTCCTTTTTTCTTATCAAACATCTGTCGTCCTGATCTCTCCTCCTTTTTTGCACAGTCGAACCTGCCTTAATGGAAACCTGTGTAAAACGGAATCTCCCCGCTCCCCCTTTGATATATTCCTCTTTAATTACCTGTATAAAACGGAAACCTGTCCAACGTGGAAACAGAAAGAAAAATCCGCTCCCTTTCGAGGGTTTCACCTGTCTAAGACGGAAAATGCTTTGCCCGCTCAGCCTTGATTTGAAACAAAACTCTCAAGTATGGTTCCGCCGGCTCTAAACTTAAAGCCATGGCCATGCCGCTGGGCGAGGAAGGGGAGTAGGGGTGCAATTTGGGGGTAGATGTTATCCCATCATGTGAGCACTGAGCGCTGCAGATGGTCAGGGTAGTGTAGGTGTGAAATCTCACGACTGCCCGTGAGAGTGCTCGAGTAGCCAGCCACAACGGAAAATTTCCGGGTAGCCATATAAGCTAGAGGCGTGAAATTAGATTGACCAATGCCTACCGCCCTGATCGTACGGCCAGCTGAGAAAAGAGTTCCTCGAATAGTTGTTACATGATGGCAGTGAGGGGTGGCATTGGTGGGTGGGGCTAAGGGTGGAAGCAAAGGAGATGCTCAAACGTTTCTGTTTTTAATAGGTCAAACAGTGGTCCTATAAAAAGGCAAGCACTGGTGGTAATTGGATAAGTAAGACTGACGCATGCCATTATCAGACAGGATAGCAATTGAGAAGTGTGAAGTTTTGACCACTGCTTGCCGATCGGACAAGTGATCCTTGATCCCACCGGCTGGGCCTTTGAACCCCCCCCACCTCCTTCTCCCCCTAAATTCCCCTAAGACGGAAAATGTCTAAGACGCAATTTTTTTCTGGCTCCCTTGCGATTCCGTCTTACACAGGTTCGACTGTATTTGTTACTCTCTTGTAACACCTCCAATTTTTTGCACTTATATGGCCTTATTGTGTTGCTTGTGCCATAAAGCTCTTACTAAAACTAAAACAAAAACAAAATGATGTACATTGTGTTGATGTGTAATTGAGACATTTGTGTCACAACATGGTGGAATCAGGGGCTCGTCAATTTTGGACATGTGGAATTATTGGTACCCACTCACCCCCCCCCCCCCGGAGGGTGCTACTGACTTGACTGAAGTGTCTTTAGGCCATTCCCAAAGGGGGGACATTAACTTGTTCTTATGCGCAGAAGAATTGTAAATGAGCTGATTCAACACAACAATGTCATGCTCATAACTGTGCCTGAACTGCAACAGGGAACTGCTGCTTTTTCTTTCCTAATCCTTACTATCGTCATTTTTTCCTCCTCTTCTTTTGTATGTTTGTCACACTCTTGTGAACCGCTATATCCGGGGTGCCTTGATAGTCGAAGCAGACTTTGTGCTGTTGAAGCTAGAGAGGTGAGCAGAGTAAGCCTGATTCCCTGTAGACTTCTCTGTTGACATCCACCCCTTGGCACTCATATTATGACTTTGTGCAGTTACGAGCGCTGTAAAACCTTTCCTAAAACAAGGAGCTATTGGTACCATTTTTAAGTTTGTTCACTTGTCTTGCTTTTTATGAAAAAAATGCCTAACTGTCTTGAAAAAAGTTGAGATATCTCGGATTGAAGGTGGTGGTGGCTGTCTGGTGTCAGAGGTCATATTAGCGAGAAAATGGCTACCATAGTTTGATGACTTTCAAAGCTTGAGTGTCGTTGAAAACTGCAAATTCATATTTTTGTGCCTTTGATCAGCATGTTTCAGTTAAATCCACACAGAAATGTGTTTTTAAATAGACATAGAAGGTTTTGAGCCTCGCCTAGAGGTTAAGGTGTTCGCCTCTCATTCAAATGTCCCGGGTTCGAATTCGTGTAGCAACGGAAAAATTTTCTTCTCTAAAATTGTCTCCTTTCACCTCCGTTCTTGCTCTCTAGCAATGTTCTGTCGTCTGCTTTCGTCTTCACTTTCTGCCACCGCCCACTCACCTCCTTTGTCCCCTCCTCTGGGTTCCTGCTTTCTATCTGCAGCCTTTCTATTTCTTCTCCTTAGCTCTTTCTTACTGCTGTCTTTCAGCCACACCCCTGATCTTCTGGTAGGAAAGATCTACACCTAGCCTTCTCAGACAAGGGGGAAAAATCTCGGAGATCCCATGTATAAGTTGTGCACGTTAAAGATCCCTTGGTGGTCTAAAATCGATAAGAGTAGGTTTCAGCCGCCACTGGGCAAAATTCAAAATTTCCTACCGTCTGAAAACGTTTAATGTGTCCCGCGCGCTCATATGACGTTATGCAGTTGTGAGCGGCGTAAAACACTTACCCAAAAAATTTTTTAAATCTTGAACTTTATTATACTGTTGCTCTCCTCAGGAGCTGTGTGAACCTTCGGGATACATTCAGATGGATGATGAGAACTACGTGGCTGCATACCTACATTTCAAAGCCAGGGCCAAGTCTTGGACAGCAGATGGAGGCAAATAACACTCTTGTCTTTGGTCCTATTCTGTCCTTTATTTGGATAGCTTGGTAGGAAGTAGGCCAGTCAAATTCTTCCGCGAGTTTTTTTTTTTTTTAGATATTAAGAATAAAGCAATGGATTTTACAATGATGATTTTAATATACAATGGCGAGGACGCTGATGGTACTTTGCTGAAGACTGCGAGGGTTTAATTTTCAAGGGTGGCTGGTTTGACTTTTTAAATGTCGAAGTTTTTGCTATTGTGATATATCAATCAATGTTTTATATTTATAGAATCTTGAAATGTATTACAAGCACTATAGAAATACCTCCGTGATGCAAGTTTGAATTATCAGCTTGGTGGGTAACATTTTGCTTCACTCTTTGTTGGGCTTTCACAAAAGTTCACGTTTTCATTGGGCAATTCACATCCAATTTTTTTAGGTACTTTATATTCATATATCCTCAATCTAAATGTAAAGACTTTATTTGTATGGAAACGTGTTCTTGGCTATGGAGTTTTGAATAAATATATACGCATACTGCTTGCATCTACTTTAAACTAACAGGCTCATGAATGGCGTGGAGGTTGCTTGCTATGTCGTTGCTGATTTAGATTTCCTTAAACGTTTAGGCATGAGTTTATCTTAACATACACATGTACTGCTGTGACTAGTTTTGTATAGTATACTGATATTTTGCAGCATTGAGCTATTTAGTGTGTATTTTATGCGCAGAAAATGAATATATTGATCATCATGATTTTTCAAACTGATATACGTATACAGAGCTCTATAATTATTCCATAGTAAAGCACTTATATTTACAAATTGAACTGATGTTTTAATGTGTTCTCACAGTAATGAACTTTGGCAATTTATGCATTTTTTACATGTAACATAATTACAGTGAGTGATATGGAATGGATATGCCTTCTGTGTTTTCTAATCTGGAAAAAAGTAATTGTTTTTTTGGGGAGGGGTTTTGCATCACACTACCACAAGGTCTGGACTCTTCAAAGGTTTGCCTGCAGTTCCACTGACCATTATTTAATATTCCATCGACGTTAGTGAGTGACACTTTTCTTTTTTGATTTTTCTAATCCATTCTTGAGGAAAAATACTTCTGTCTGTTCATCCTGTCCCAGTTATAGTGTAAATCGTTTATGAATAGGACATACAGACATACACCCAAGCTCATTTAAATGTTTTTATTGTTTTAAAGTCAGGTAATGGAGGAGGTTTAAAAAAAAATTATTTTAGTAAATCTATATGAAATTGTCTTTTTTCAAATGAAAAAAGAATTTAGTTGTGATGATTTCTTGTACACAGTTATGAAACCATCAAAAAGAACTTTTCTCAGAAATTTTTATATTATTGTGTTGCCTATTGTACATTACTGTTTGTGAATTTTTATTCTTGTGCAATGTGTTAAATATCTTTTGCTTTTAGCTGTGGCTCATTAATTCTCCTACTGACGTTTTGATGCTTTCCCAGTAACCTCTGTGGTACTCGTTGTCTTCTGGTATGTCCTTGACCCGTGGGAAATAAACTAGTGAAAAGAAGTAGAAGATACACATCTCATGGTTCATTTTTGTTTGTTGTCTGAAGTGTGAAAGACATTGTGTTAATTTACAGTGGACCTCACACTTAACGATATAACATATTTTCAAGGCAATAATGAATTAGTTCCTTTTTTCGTTAATTCTTTTTTTCCCCAACACAGTGAAGTGTGCTTAAACAGAATCTGTAGAACCTCTAGATTTCCTTCTGGTTATCCAGGATTTCAGTTTAACCCTATTCGTACGCTGTGTTTTACTGTCGTATCCATTCGGCGTGGGGGAACTCTGTCAGTCTTCTAAGACGCCAATTTAAACAAGTGAGGCCTCCGTTCACAAACAGTGCACACTGGTTCCCTAATGACTTGATGATTGATTCTTTTGAGTCCGTTCATCGAACAGGTACACAGCTAGTCGGAAATGTTTACAAAAGACTGTAATGATTGTTAATTTTCGTTTCGACTTCCTTAAGACTTGGTAGATAATTTTTGAAGACAGCTGCTTCGACTGTGCCTGTCAGGTCCAACTTGAGCTTAGTTTTATCCCAGCAAAAGGATGAAGATTCTTGATGGAATAACTTGCCTTCACAGAAAATTAAACTCACACCTTTTTTTTAGTCTTTTAGTCTCTGCTCACAGATTGAAGGTCTCTCTGATATGGCTTCTACTTTTTGTTTTGGCATTGAATTAACCTGGATTGCTCTGTGTCCCTGTACTTAAATAGGTTGATTGTGAACACTTTGATGTGGTCTGCTCCTCTTTCTTTTTAAAACGAATATTATCATTCTACCCTAAATTGGCTGTTACCTTGCAAAGTTGACGTAGACTTCGTTTGAACAAAAATAACACAATCTTCTTGTATGACAGTTTTTCAAAGTTCCAATTTATCAAAACAATCCAGCTTTACTGAAATGATTCCAGTTTAAACAAAGATTGAAAAAAAGACTTATTTCAAAATGTATACATACACTACACTATATGTGTATATATGTGTGCATGGGTGTGACATGGGGGGATCATCAAGTTTTGGGTACAATAGAGTTATTGGTAACATCTGAAAATGTATTTATTATTTGTTTTGATTTTGATGAAAAAATACTCATCTATCTCAAATAGAATTAGATTAGAGATATCTGCATTTGAAGGAGGCTGTGGTTGCCTGGCCGGTGTCTCTGTTAGTGTTAAAGGTAAGGCTAGCGAGAAAATGGCAGCCAAAGTTTGGTGATTTCCGAAGCTGTGGTGTCCATAGAAACTGTACTGTAAACCTACATTTTTGTATGCTGTTGGTCAACGTTTTTCAGTAAAATCCACACAGAAATGTGTTTTCGATTCTAAGGCGTGACAGGTGTCGAGCCAAAACAAAAGAAACTAATAAAAAATGTCCAGTGACCAGAAAAATGCTGATTTTTTCAAATTCAGTTTTTTTATGAGCGCCTGATCTTGCCACGATGCTTTGTTTTCATTTTATAATTCGGGGGGGGGGGGGGGCTGAGTAACGTCTTGCTTATTGAGCACACCTGGTGGTCTTAAATTGAAGTACCCAGTACAATGCAGTTTTATCTTTCAGACCAACTCTCTCAGGTTCCCTGTCAAAATTTACACCCTGCTAGTAATAATAGTTCTACATGAAAAAAACCAAAGAAATTACGTTTTTTTTTTTTTTTGTAAACAAAGTGTATTCATTCTTTTTATTTTTCAAAAAGTTATACTATTTTTTACATGAAAGAGACAGGGACAATGCTTAAAGTGCACCAGTGAATGTAGGAATGTTTCATGAAGTATGTTTTTTTACACCATCAAAAATTATAAACAAGAATAGTCCACATTCAACACAAACCAAAGAAACTTACAGGCTTTTTGTTAGTTAGATCAAAGGAGAACAGCTTTTTGGTTTCAGAAAAATATTTAAAGATACAACAAGATGTAATACCGCTCACAATTTTGTTTTTTCAACTTGACCAGAACTTGAAAGTCACAATCTTCTCATGAGCATAAGGTTGCTTCAGTGACAATAGACACCATTAGAATAATTAGATTGAATCTATTATTACCTTTCCGTAGCACCCGCTATGAATATATTTTGGAGATAGTTGTACTATTTTTTTTTCCTTTCATGAAGGCATAAAACATTGGAGGAAAACAAAATTACGATGCACAGAAAAAAAATTGACACATTTCATTCACCTGTGACACATACACGTAACATTATCTCACAAGGGTTGGGAGATTTTTTAGTCAAAAGTGAAGCTTATTATTTAGGTCAGTGTGAAATAGATATTGGTATCATAAAATTGGTAATAATAACAACAATAAAAATGATAATAACTTCAAATAGTACATTTACCTACCATAGCATTCTTGACACAAAGTTGTAAAAATCTTGATAAATATACATAATAAATAAGTGAATTGATGAAGAAGAATTTATACATTGACTTGATTGACACAGATTGTCCTTACATACATTACATTCATGATCTAATGCATGATAGAGACATTTTTCAAAATTCAAGCAAAGATGAAACAATATGCCTTCTGGAACGATTAAACAGGGTCCATTTAGTATACTAATTGAGAAACATTTTCTACAGCAATCAGCTCATCCAAACTGAAAGCTTTGATTATGATAAGCTAATGATGATAAAAATCACAAATTGTGCACATTTTTCACCACACAGGTTCGGAAAGTATGTCCTGTGAGATAAACTTTGCTATCATGATCATAACGCAATTGCCTATGTAATTTTTTACTACGTTTCTAATTTCTATTTATTTATTACTCTGGTAAAAATGACTCATTTCTTGCTTCGTATTCTCAATGTAGCAGGTTTTATTTCAAATAATATTTTATTACGAGACATTTAACGATTTCACTCAAGTTGTACGGTTTTTATTTTAAAAAATTTTCTCAAAACAAAACAAAAACCAAAAACAACCAACCAAAAATGACAAAGGCTGTTGTATTATGACTATAACCATGCCATTTTGTATCATGATAGTCATTGCTGTACCTTACTTTTTCTGGTTTTGGCCTGCTCAGAGTAGAGGTATACAACAAGCTGCATCAAATGGAGGTTTTTCAGGGATGCCACTTTCCGCTTGTTCCCGGCATTTCCGGTATTTTGATCCTGGTCCGCTATTCCGTTATTGAGATCGAGGTAGAATCTTTGGATTTCAGATTTATAATTATATTCATATGTTAACGAGACCATGGGGCATGGATTATCAGCTATTTTCAAAAAAGTTGAGTGGCATCCCTGGTTTTTGCAAACCACCGAAAGTACAGACTCCCAAAGTAGACGTGTTTTTCAGGTTTTCAAAAATAAATAACCTTTGAGCTAAAGTAAGTTTAGGGCATTAAAAAAAACAACCAACAGTGCAGTACTTTCAATGCCGGTAAGTGAAAAATCTTAAGCGTATCCATTACTTTCACTTCCATTACAATCACCATGTCAAAAGTCATTTTCAGAGTAGTCCGCATAAAGGAGAGTCATATAAATTTCACTACAAAATACCTCACTCCTGACAACACACATACTGTATTTATATGGTGCTTGTCAACTCATAATTTTCAATTAGTCAAACAATATTATACACTTTGTATTGAGCGATCCGCTAGCAATAGCATCACAATCTAAGAACAAGCCTACAATTAAAAAAGAAAGCTTATTTTTAAAGTAACCCAGACCACCTGCAACATGGATGGCTGTCTTTCTAAACAAAATATCATAAAGAAGAACTTAAAAACGAAAGTTCTTCCCCCACCCTAGATTTTGAAAAACTTACTTTCTTCGCCTCACCCCAGAATTTTTAGGTGAATACATATTTTATATCTTGAGATAGATTTACTGAGATAAGTTGGACTTTGCAGTTTCCTATTCATTGTAGTTGTAGACCTATCTAAAGAGCCACAATAAGTTATATGTGTACATGTTTTACTTAATAACAATACTAATAATAGATACACTGTAGGCTACTATTTGATTTTTTGACACGTTGCAGAAATCTTGCCATCGTGGGTTATAGTTATATCGAACACATAACATGTGAATGAACTTTTAGAATCGAATCCATAACACAGCCAAACAACAACCTGCCATCATGAAATTAAATGTGTAAGCTGAACATCATGACAATGTACACATAGGAGTATGCAAGCTGCAAACATCATGCTATGACTCCCTTGCAGTACAGTTAAAGATGACTAGATATGAGTAAAATCTCATGATTTGAAAAATAGAAATACTGAAATCTTTCAGATAATTAAAACATGTAGACTATGTTTGCGAATACTGCTACAAATGAGTGTCTTAAAATATTATATAAGTAGTCTAACTACTGTGTACACCGTGCAAATCTCACTTGTGTTCGTCTTTGAATCTGTGAATATTGTTTCTTCACGCTTTCGGGGCCAAACAACTTTTGTCTCCCATTTAACTACTATAGGCGTAACTGATGTGAACAGTAATAGAAACTTTTAAATATGAAATGAGTGATGTTCATAAGGTGGTACAAACGTATGTATATAACACAAACACACGAACACAGACTTACGCACTCACATATACACATACACACACAGGCGTACATGCACAAAAATACGTGTGCTCGTACGCACGTACACACGCACGCACACACACACACACACACACACACACACACACACACACACACACACACAAATATAAGTATACACGTACAATTGAAATAAATACATCTGAATATAGCAACACAAATTCAGGAAAAACAACATGAATACCCATGCCATTTTATCAACATCTTCATTTGGTTCCTGTAAATGATCCCTCCAATACATAGGTATACAATCACTTTGACATCCAGTGAGTAGACGTTGAATAGTGAAAAACTCTCTTACTCATCATAAGAGTACGAAAGGTAATGTGTACTTTTGTCAGTAAACGTAATGTAAGTTCAAGGAAACAAACTACAAGCAAAAGCATCATTGTTATGACAACGTGCCAAAACCTTTACTTTAAGTAGGGGATGCAATCGGGATCAAGGAAAGGGTGCGGTCTGTGACAGGCTGTTTCATCTACGTAGGCCTACTGTGTTTGATGCGACACTTGCACTAACTTAAACTACATTTGTATTACACAGTCAAACATTTGCATATCTGTCACACAAAATGTCTTCTTTCTCTGTATCTCACTCTTCTTAGCGAGAAATGATGGTGTTCGCTTTTTCTTAACATCAAATATATGGGGGTAAATAAAAATCCTCGAAAAAAAATAAGAAACCTAAAATATAATATGTACACACTATCCACCACACGTGCCCTTAAAATATCTTAAAATGTTTTTCCTCATACAAATACCTAGATATGTTTAACTTCTCTCAAAATGTTTAAGGCGAAAACTTTTAACCAAATGTAACTTGAATAACTTTAATTTTAATTAAGGCCACGAGTCAAGCCCTAAAATTAAAGATATGGTAATGTCAACCGTACATGTAATAGAAACGTGGACCGAACCTCACATCAAAGCCAGTCTCTCGCCTTTGTTCTTACTGAACTGAAACTCTCGTGGTGGAACAGCCCTGGAAAATCAAAAGTCAGACAACCCTCTCTTTCTACAGCTTTGACAGAGTAAAACAAATCGCCAGCGAGCTGTTAAAATGTAAAAAGCCCTACATTTTGCCTTTTCTTATTTTGCAGTTTCTTAAACTGTGGTATCTATTGCGTGTTCTAAAAAAATACACGTATTCAAATTCTAAATGTTAAAAAGAAGCAAGAAAAAATACACATTACTGTAGGTACAATTGTGAAAAGAACGAAACCGTTTTTTTTCTTCTTCTTCTTTTTTCTCTCCAGTAAAAGTTTGCTTTCTGGGCCTAGTACATTTTAACAACTTGCCGACAGAATTGCAGCCAAAAACAAAGAGGAGTAGTAAGCATCACATATACGAGTAAACCCCCCCCCCTCCCCCATCTAATTTTTAAAAAGGGGATACCGCTTTTTTCTGTGACAAGTGAGAGCAAGAGAAGAGAAGTGTGTCTTTGGACAATGTGAACAAAAACGTAAGAGTAAGAGGTATTGGAGTTACTATCAGCAATGAAAACTTAATCCAGCCATGTACCCAGACCATATCAAAGACCAGGTCTGTGCTTACCGGTGCGTGCATGATCCTGTCAAATGTCTGAGACGTTATGGAAGGTTTTGAACCTTTTTAACAGCAGAATGAACATGACATACACAATTCATATCACAAAGTCACCTCATACAGGAGTAGTTGACTAGGTTTCGCTTACACTGACGACTGTTAAATAACTGGTCGTGATGCTTATATTACCACCAGGCTGCATAAGACGGCAAACATTATATATATTATTATGCCAAGGGGAAGAGCTAATGAGTTTTCAAAAATCTCAAGCTCCAGTTCAACAGCTATGTTTGAACCAAAAATCTCAAAAGCGGGCATACTGCTACCCTGACTAAAAGAGTTGCTCGGACTAGTTTTGGCAAGTAGGCGCGCTACTATCTACATGTATTTAAGTACCAGGACTGCGTACATACTGCCAATTTTTATTGAAATGAGAGGACAGGAATTGATATAAAATATTTCAGTATTTGAAACATGACAGCTTTTCAGAGATCCCATATTTCATAAGAACAATGCAACTGTCGTAATGAATCAGTCTGGATAAAAGACTAGTTTGATGTATCATCAATAAACCGAAATGACGGAAAACAAAACAAACAAAAAGGGTCAAACGAATTCTCACCAGAGAACCCATTTTTAAAGAGGACACAGCAGTTGTGACCAGCGCAGGTCTACAAAATCTGAGGAGTAATTTTTTGGCGGCATGCAAAGCCTGACTATTTGAAAGAAAAGGACCCACGATTTCTGCCTAAGTGAAACTTAATAAAAAAAAAAAAAAAAAGAAGTCACTATTTGACATAGAAAGCTAAAATTTGTAAATCACTTCACATGTTCGGGATCTGCATTCTGGCAGCTTCCTCAAAAAAACCAAAAAAAAGTTGTTGCAACAGAAATCTCAAAATCAAAACTAAGATGAAAGTGTACAGTACACAATCACTTTTACTTTTGTTCTGAGCACACTACTGCGGCAAGGTGAAACATGTATAACACTCCTATATAGAAGAAAGAAACATCAACAGCTTTCATGTGAGACATACGTAAAAGAAAGATTCTGGACTAAGAATATCATGACAAAATGAGATTGCTAGCACATAAGTACTGCAAGGCAAGAGTTCTCCTAACAGATGTATTTCCAGAGACTCAGACAGAAAGATCGTAGTCCTCTTCTCACAAAAGAAAGGAGAATATCAAATGACCTTATAACGAGAATTTGAGGATGAAGGAGGAAGATTGTCTGCTTAAATAAAGAGAAGCACATGAACACAATAACCATCATCGAGAGGAAAGAAAAATAAAAAGCAAGATAGACATGAACAACAGTGCGTAAAAAGAAGTAGATATCTAGGACCTGGCAGTGGTGCCCTCCTCCAACCACGAGGATCGATCTTGCTTGGATAGCAAGCTAGGCCTACATTGTATGTGCGCAGACACTCACAAAGGCCTACATCAACCAGCAGAAGATCAATGGAAGAGTTTGAGTAAAGAGAAACACATGGACTCGACAGCGGCCATTTAAGGAAAGAGCAGTACGGAAAGGCAGAAACAACAGAGAGATCATCAAATTAGACCAACAGGCCTAAAGGACTAGTGAAGTCAAGACAAATCTCCCTACGAAGTAGTAGAAAGTTGGAGCACCAAAGGCTTACATTTATTTAACACCCGAAGAGAGAAAAATGAAGCAACAGAAAGCACCAATCCTTTCCGAAGTACATGTACGGCGAGTCACCGCAACCGGTAGGCCTACCTCCCGACGCGCACTGGTCGAAATACCCATTAACGATATGCTATGACCACATGGTGAAGAAGAATACGTATAACATCGAGAAAAAGATTAACACACACACAAACACAAGCTTTCATGCTGATTTACCATATTATATCTACATGCCAACGCACAGAGCAAAGCAAAAGACCAAGCAAGTAGATATACAAATTTTAGTATTTTCCAAAAGCGCTCACATCATTTGAACAGGAATGTACGGGTGATATTTATTTAAAGAGAAAAAAATATGAGTTAGCTACTAACTACTAACTTCCTGCCAACATGTATTTAACAGTAATAACTATTTTTAAAAAATCAAGGACAACAATGCTAAAAAAAAAACAGTAACAAGTAAAAAAAAAAAAAAATCAAAAACAAAACCCCAAAACAAAGAGGTAAATTTTGTCACACTTTGAAGGCAACAATCAAGTCTGGATGATGATACGTGAATGTCTCAAAGTACAGTAAAGTACAAAATCAGATATATGAGGTGTTTCATTTTTCCGTAATCAACATCTGTAGCGATATTCATCCACTGTGATCAACAAATCTTTAAAAAGATGAAACTGACCGGGAGCGCGAAATCCTCGATGTTTCCTCATCTTAAAAGACGGACACCAAAAGCATTTCTGAGTAGCTCCGGCAATATTATAAAACACGAACCACAACAAGCATACACGAAGGCTTGCGTAGACTGTTACTCCACATTACTAACAGCCAAATAACCCTCA
>NW_004797344.1:87780-89511 GCF_000002075.1 Aplysia californica
TCTCTCTCTCTCTCTCTCTCTCTCTCTCTCTCTCTCTCTCTCTTTCTCTGGTCGCGAGGAGAGAATAAGAAGAGTGGAAGAAGGAAGGATGAGGTCGAGATATCTGTGTTGAACATTCCTGCGATACTAAGTCAATCACTGGCTTACTTTAGCGTTAGTTGAACAGGAACCATCACTTTTCTTTCCCTCTATCATATTTGTCTGCCTTATTCCTTATTTTTTACCACCAAACATTTATCTTCCTTATTATCCTCTTTTTTGTGTTTGTTACTCTCCCGTAATATCTTTAATTTTTGGCACTTATACAACATTTGTCCGTGGCCTCTACCTTGGTGCAGGGTGAGAAAGAGAATGATGATGATGGTGATTTATACAACATAATTGCGTTCCAAGTGCCGTAAAACTCGTACTAAAATCAAAATTACCGTTTCTCTCGCTTCGTGCACAAACTAACCGTTATCATGCCCCGATGTCAGGCTGAAGGGTTAGAACTCAGATGGCCACTGGATCGGAAAAGCGTCTCGCTGTTACTACTTCTTCCTTGAACGTACAACTTTTTAAAAATACATTTGTAGTGTGTGTGTGTGGAAGAGGGGGGATTATGATATTTTCAGTAAGTATATTATTTGACTTGCTGACAAACTTGCTTTCTGTCAGCATGCCGAAACTGCGAAACCATTGTTGAACAACAAGTCTGAATTGCAATTAATCAGAGTTTTGAGTTCTGAATCGAGCCTTACCATCGCAATGTAAGGCATCGAGATTGCAGACTGCTTGTGTCATCTTCATGATTTAGTTAATTTGGGAGGCAGGCTGCTTCGAGCCGGCCTGCCAGAGTCAGCTGGACGTAAGTGGAATACAACATCCCGACCAGGAGAGAATTAATGAAGATATTCAATTAAGGAAAAGAAAACTCCCCACTCGGGTATCGAACTCAAGTCTTTTGCATGGAACGGCGAAGAGCCTGACTACTGCACCAGAGACACCGGTTGTGAGCGGTATGGTGCAGTGTAGTCGACAATATATCGCCCGCTCTGGTTTTGGTGATTAAAATAGATAATAAAGAAGAGGTTATAATGCTCGCTCGTTTCAGTACGGTTTTGTATCCGGCACTGCAATTGGCCGAAGAGCAAGGTTGGTTACGTCATCTCGGAGCAGGGTTTGGTTGTCCCCCCGCTTCTTTTTTAGTGTTTCTGTTATAATCAACATCTGTTTATCGACGAATAAGGACTTCTCTCTCTCTCTCTCTCTCTCTCTCTCTCTCTCTCTCTCTCTCTCTCTCTCACCTAGGACGTTCTCACCATATTATTATAATTGTCTTAGACCTTGTTCAGTTCATGGCACCCTGCAACTGCGAGCCACGATTTCTCATTCGCTACCCTCAATTCCGTTGCACACGTTGTGGTCGTTACTATTAATACTATCGATCCTGAAGTTGCCACCCCCGCCCGTCACCCCCACCCCCCAAAGTGACTATTAACCAACTTAATTTCAGTTCGCAGGAGCTATTTAAGTACTGCAGATGCGTATTTGGTCCATATAAAGGTACTGACGTCATTACCGTACATCGGTGATTTTCTGTTAGATCTATCATCTTGTCTTCATACGTGAGAAGAGGGATACTCCAGCTTGGTGAGTTTTTCCAAGTGTTAGAGAGTCTTCTTCTTCTTCTTCTTCTTCTTCTTTTTCTTCTTCTTCTTCTTCTTCTCCTCCTCCTCCTCCTCCTCCTCC
>NW_004797344.1:89717-94905 GCF_000002075.1 Aplysia californica
AACTGAAATTATCTCTGGTAGCCTGAAGTATTCGGTCCTCAGCTAGAATGGCTGATTTTTGCCATTGACGGTAGTGTCTGGAGTATCGTCATTCACAAGAGGGTGGAGACATGTGAGGAGAGTAGTCTGTATAGAGCCAGGATTAGATGAGAAAGAGCAACGATCGAGAGGAGAGGTTTAGATCCAACAGATGAAACAGTTGTAGTATGTCACTTATGTGGATAACTTTCAGCCGCAATTTCGCTAGGGACCGATTATTCAGAAGGGTTTTTCTTTTGAAATCAACGTTCAGTAATACAATGAGCCATACTACAAACGGCGACCGCTTGGTCCGACATAGTGAAGTCTGCTACTAATAAGAATGCCGTGAATTCACCAAGTTTCGCACTCTCGAGGAATTTTCAGACAAACTTAACTCTGGGTGCATAATATCTATGAGCTTTTTTTGGTTAAATAATAATATGTGTTTGGGTGTGTGTGTGTGTGTTTGTGTTTGTGTGTGTGTATGTGTGTGTGTGTGTGTGTGTGTGTGTGTGTGTGTGTGTGTGTGTATGTGTGCGCCTGCGTGTGTGTGTGTACCTGTGTAATATGTTTCAGTCTGTGTGTGGGTGTGTGCGCGCGCGCGTGTCTGTCTGCCTGTGCGTGTCTGTGTTTGTGAAAGTGCTGAGTGTTGAGCACAAATAAGATTGAGCGCGCGGCTCGTTTAAAATTTTTATCAGCTGTTGTCCCCGATTCACGGGGTCAGGCCAGGTCATTCCAGGGTAGTCTGATAGTCTGACAGATGACGGAGGAAAAACGGCGCGAAACCGATCTGACATTCAGTGTTACCTGTTACTAAGAAACGTTGTAGTGTAAATGACCCCATACACCTGTATTTCTTAGACGCTGGTGTATAATTTTAATTTTTAATTGTTTTCTTTCTTTCTTTTTTTTTAAAAATCCCTTGCCCATTTATATTATGAGATTGACGCCATCTGATTAGTAGAAAAAGGTTCGAATGATAGTGTTCGACAGTGTATTACGTGCATACTTAGTATAACAAGTAACTGTTACAGATACAGATTCCAGGATTATAGATGTAAGTCATTGTTCTGAGAGCAGGTGATGATTTTAAAAATAATGGTATTGTTGAGTGATGATTTGGGATTGCGTTTAAGTCTATTAATAGTTACTCCAAGGTTTAAGTAATGTTAGCGTTAGTCCTATCTTCCTCTGCTCCAATTAATGAGTCACGAGGGACATGGGCACCCTCTATCCCGTTCCCTACTGGAACCATCTTTACTGTCACTGTGAAGTTTCGAAAAGGTGGGCACAGTATACGTGGTTATACTTGTACGAGACATCTAGACTTAATTGTATTAATACTTTAGCGATGAAGCGGACAGATAATATTATGTCTGATCACCAACAGACCAAAACAAACGATTTGATCGTTTATTTCGAGCCGATATATATATATATAATATACACACACACACACAAATCAGCAACATGAATTTGCCTAATCGTCTCATAGTACTGACGTTGTTGTATGACGTAAAGCTTCAGATAAAGAAATCATTATTATATGACCTGAACTTGTTGCGAGCACCGTAAAAAGTTTACCTACACAACAACAACAACAACAACAACAACAGCAGCAACTAGAACTACTCACAAGACAACGTGTTCCAGACAAAGAGGCCAGAGGGGCCGGTGATTGTCTCGATGGGCCGACCAAAGACGTTGAACACGGTGAAGCCGATGGTGACGAGGCCACTGACTAAGGCAAGAACCAGCATGACAAGGCTGGTCACATACAGGGGGAAGCTGAACAGGCCAAACCACTCCTCGGATTTGTGGGCTGTGGAATTGAGACAATAATTTTTTAAAGTTTTAGTAAGTGTTTTACGGCACTTGCAACACTTACTTTTACTTTTACCTTTATCCGCCGCTTATATCCTTTTGGGTGTCGCGGGAGTTGCCACACAATAAGGTCATATACATATATTATATTACATACGTGCCGAAGATTAGAGATGTTACAAGAGAGTAACAAACACGCACAAAAAGGGAGGGGAGATAGAGACGATATATTTTTTATAGGAAAGAAGGAGCAAACAACACCAGAGCACCCGAGAAAATTTGACTTTGAGTTTTATTATTAAGATTTTAAAAAACTGAAGCGCTTCAACACTCTCGTGACTAGATCTAGTTTTAGTTAGAATTTTACGACACTTGCACCACGATTAGGTCATATAATAATATGATGAGTGTCGAACAGGCTGATTGTTGCATATTATTATTATATTGTTTTTATTTCATATCTTAAAGTTTTAGTGAGACTTTTACAGCACTTGCAACAAATAGGTCATATAAGTGCTAAAGATTTGAGGTTTACTAGAGAGTATCATACAAAGAAAAGAGGAGAGATAAGGACGATTGATGCTTGACAGGAGAAAAGGAGCAAACCACACCAGAGCACCCGCAAACCGCCTTCGGTTTGTTTGAGTAAAGAGAAGCATATCGACATCATAACGGCCATTTTGTGCTCATGAAAAACAAGACAGACAGAAACGATAGATTGAAAGAAGAGAAGTAAAAACTTCAAGAGCCGTCGTCCCACAACTACCAGGTGAGCTAGAGTTTGAGGAAAGAGTAGTATTGTTTGTTTTATTAAGTTTTACTGCACTTGCAACACAATAAGGTCATATAAGTGCCGAAGATTAGAGGTGTTACAAGAGAGAAACAAACACAAAAAAGGAGGAGCAGAGATCAGATAAGGACGATAGATGTTTGATATGAAAGAAGGAGTAAACCATACCAGAGCACCCTCCAAACACCCACAAAGAGTAGCATTATATCGGCACAATAGCAATCATTTTGTAAAAATACGCAGTTTTCACTGTAGCTGGTTTTGTCAACACAATTTAGATCATTTAGGAGGCGGGCTTCCGACGCTGCCTGTCAGGGCCAACCCGGGCTGAAAGGAATACAACATTCCCTTTGCTCTTCGCCGGCTACATAACAGCTTTATATTATTTTATTTCATTTTATTGGGGGCGGGTTGTGTTGCATCCATTCTCATCCGTAGGTAACTTTTCCTCAAGACGGAGAACCATAATATATCACCCTGTAAAGAGTCTGTCGGGGGAAGATACGATATAATACTACAAAGAAGTCCAACGTCTCGTTGTAGTTAAGCGATTAGGCGCTTCCCTCGAACGCAGTAGACCCCAGATCGATTCGACAAAAATTTGTATTGAAAACACGTGTATTTTGATCTTTCTGTTGGGGTGGTATAGTGTATATTCCTCTCAACCCGGTTTGGCATGGTAGGAAATTCGCCCCCTAAGAGATCTAAATTGTGTCGATATGAGCGTAAAAATATGTTTTAATAAGAAACTGCTACAAGGAAGAGGAAGACAAGCACCATAAATTGTCCTCGATGACAGACCAGAACGCCAGAACTGCCGACTTCAGATAAGGAAGTACGCAATGCAGAACAAAAACAAACAAACGAACAAAAAAAGGAACACCACGAAAAAAAAACAATTAAAAAAAAACAACAAACCCACGTAGATTACTGCTAGGGTTTTATTGAACTCAGGAAGCAGTTTGGTCTTCTTAGAGTTACAAAATTATTACGTTAGCCTTGTCAGTTGTAGAAAAAAATTGCCTTAATGTAAACAAAACAAAACAAAACTCGTTTTGTATGTGTATTGTGTGTGTGTGTGTGTGTGTGTGTGTGTGTGTGTGTGTGTGTGTGTGTGTTTGTGTGAACGTGTGGTTTGGTTTTTTATTGTCGAGAAATTAGTAGTCTATTGATGTTCTAATTTTGGCTCTGAGAATTAATTATGACGACCTGCGTATTTCCTCACAGGGCACGGAATAATTTAACTATAATACATATACAAGTTTATGGCATTACTACTGAAACGTTTGCATCAGCGCCAATGCCATCTCCTATCTATAGGTCTAAATGGACAGTCTAACAAGTAAAAAGGGATCAAGTAGGGCCTGCCTTGAGTCAGCAATACATGTACTTCTGAAAATGCAGGCAACCCAGCCACCTGAAGCGTTCTGTTAACACTATCCGTACGCCGTGTTTTACTATCGTATCCACACGACGTAGGGAACTCTGTGCCACCACTTTCCAAAGAGGAAATTTACTCGTTAATCCGATGCGTACGCTTTGAATAAGCAGTTAGTCAAAATGATTTTTTGAGAAATACTGAAAGTTTCAAAGAGATATTCGTACTAGAAGTATTCTAAAATGTGAAGAATACAACCCCGGGGGTACAAAATGACCCCAGGGCGTACGGATAGGTTGAGTATTAGCAGCTAGGGCTGGGCAATGAGTCGATTTAGAACAATCCGGAGGTGCTAGTGCACCTCTTCGGGAAGTACTATGTTAAGAACCGTTTCGGCAAATGGGATAGAACTGCTACGACAAACGGGTTAGCATCACTTCAACAAATCGGTGCACCCACTTCTCCAAACAAACGAGTCAGGAAAGAGAATTAAGAGTCTGAATTCGGATAATGTTTCATTGAGAATTATCCGGTTATCCGGAAAGGTATCCGGATTTTGTCCACCTCTATTAGCAGCACACCCCGTCCGAAGAACGCCGGGAACACAAACACTTATTTATTAATTTGTTCGTTCGCTGGTCTGAGTAAAGATGAGCACATCAGCACATTTTCGGTCGTTTTTTTGTATGGAAAAAGGAAGATGGATAGATAAAAACAACAGAAAAAGTAGGACCCACACAAGTACCGTCATCCACTAACGGGCGATCCAGAACAAAGTACGGGGGTAACAATTATTCGTACTACGAAATTAATTGTCATAATTGGGATTATAGAATGATTCTTTAACTCTCTGAGGACACGCTTTCAGGTCATTCGACAGATCTTGAAGACTCGCTGCTCCTAAATTTAACAAAAAGAAGTGTAACTTCGTTATAATTCATCCAGATTTTTAAAATTATGTTTTCTGCATCTGAAACTTTAAAAGACAGGCAACAATATATGCATATTTAGAGTATATATAATGTAAATTCGTGTTTCGGATGTCTGCGCGCGCGCGCGCGCGCGCGCGTGTGTGTGTGTGTGTGTGTGTGTGTGTGTGTGTATGTTGGTTCGCAATGTGTCAGAATATTGCCTTTGGTCTGCTGTTGGTCGGATATATTAATATCACTTATGTG
>NW_004797344.1:95393-96496 GCF_000002075.1 Aplysia californica
CCCAACAAGATAAAGACATTAAACCATGCTAAACGACAGAAAGTACATACATTATAACGGACCATACGAAATGCTATTGGCAAGACTTGTAAGCAAATTGACAACAGTCTGGTCACGATTTCAAGCAAGTTCCAAGTGCCTGCCAGTCCGCCCACCGATAAACGCCAGAGGAAAGGCAGGTCCATTGAGAGAGAAGTGGACCCGAGATAACGACAGATTGCCAACAGGGAAGTCCAGACTCGAGACCACTCTACGATCGTAACGACGTACATTTAGTAGGCGGTGTGCACACGGAGCGAGTTGTAGGAGTCGAAAGTCGTTTTTCTGACCTTAAAAAGGGTATTTTTACACCCATATCGGCACAATTTAGATCATTTAGGGGGCGTGCTGCGTACCTTGCTTGTCAGGCTGAGAGGGATACCACAACATACCAGCAGAAAGACCGACGAGATGCTCGATAAAACAATTTCTCCCCGCTCTGGAATCGAACTCGGGTCTCCTGCGTGCGACAGCGAAGCCACTAACCACTGCACCACAGACGCTGATGCTTTGAGACGTCACTCGATTTCTACTACATCCAACTGAGCTCTTTGTGCGTGTGGTGAGATTTTCGACGCTAGAAGTTGTGGTGCCATCGTATATATGACTCACCTGGGTGTAACTGGGATTATTACAAAGGCTACGCACTTTGCCCTGTGTGTGTGTGTGTGTGTGTGTGTGTGTATGTTGGTTCGCAATGTGTCAGAATATTGCCTTTGGTCTGCTGTTGGTCGGATATATTAATATCACTTATGTGTCCGACATACCCCTAAAGAGTTAAACAACACGCAGCTAATCATGTGTCATTATCAGCCGAGGACTCAGTCAAAACCTCGACAAATTAGGCCTACGGCAAGTTTCCAAGAACCACCTCCTTGGATAAACATTTTTAGGCTAGTCTTTATATCAACTTTTGACACGTGACAGGCCTAATCACACAAGCGACTACGTACAAGCCCTCGTTTTGCAACCGCGATTGGCGAAGGGGAAAAATGATTATCGTCATTGTAGGCCATCACCGGCACATCCTACCCGCACACAGATGTGTGTGTGTGTGTGTGTGT
>NW_004797344.1:99879-102148 GCF_000002075.1 Aplysia californica
ATAATAATAATAATAATAATAATAATGGGGAAATTTGTTTTACACGGTAGAATGAGGCGCTCGTCAAGTTTTGGGCATATGGAGTTATTGATTTTATCTTACAGCTTGTTCCTTTGTCTTGTTTTTGATGAAAATAGTATCCACCCATCTTGAATACAATAAATGGAGATATTTGCGATTGAAGTTGGTGGGGATCGCCAGCATTAAAGGTAAAATTAGCAAAAGATGGTCGTCAGAGTTTGGTCACTTCCAAAGATTGAGTATCTTTGGGAACTGCAAATTTACATTTTTTGTGAGTCTTTCATCAACTTTTTTCCAGTACAATTCACAAAAACGTTGTTCTTAAATAATCATGGAAAGTTTTTCGATAAAAAACCGACGCCTGCTTGACATTTGTTGTGTGTCTGAACTCACTACTCGGCCACTGGAGACCCCAGGTTTTTTGACGAGACAATTTCCAAGGCAGAACTCATGTCCCGTCTAAAGGTTAGAGTTAAATAAACAAGAGAGACGGAAAGACGGCAGAGACTGTACATCAGAATGAATAATTTCACTTTTGTTGTTCTGAGCGGAGACATTCAATGAGAGTGATTCTGTCATTAGTGTCACATTTTCTTCTACTTGTTAAATGCTCGCTCTTTGTCTTTTTAACTATAGATAGATTCGCAGTCTCTTTTCATAGAACTAAATAGATCTAACCATAATCGTGCCACTGCGCTTATCAGTAACTCGGAAAAACTTCAAAAATATTTTTTCCTGTAGACTTGCTTTGTCTTTTCTGGGGACTAAATGACTATTGTCGTGTCACTGCATTTCTCTTTCGGTCGAATAATATTTTGACATAACGTTCTGCTAAGGTGCAGAGGACGGCCTATCTACCACTCCATAATCCATCAGAAATCAAAACTACATATCAACATCTTCGATGTGTGTCTTCGCATGTTCCCGTAAAGGATATCGAACAACTTTCCCCCCTCTATATTTCGTGATCTTTTTCGAAAATATACATCACACGCGAAAGGAAAAAAAGTAAGAATTGATCGACGGGGAACTACCGTAGTACATGTATGCCAGGCCTTTGTTTTACTTCATTATTATTATAATGTGTCGCGACGGGGTGGTATCGGGTACTCGTCAATTTTTTGGCATTTTTATGTAGTTATTGGCATAATCATAAAACTTGTTCATTTGCCGTACTTTAAATTAAAAACAAAACAAAAAAACATAACCGTCGATCTTGAATAGACGTCAAGATATTCGCCATTGAACGAGGTTGGGGTCGCTTTTAAAACCAAACTGAAAGAGCAGAGTAAAAAAAAAAAATGCATCGTCAGCAAGCTGTT
This sequence comes from Aplysia californica, assembly GCF_000002075.1. Lineage (NCBI taxonomy): Eukaryota > Metazoa > Mollusca > Gastropoda > Aplysiida > Aplysiidae > Aplysia > Aplysia californica. The sequence continues at coordinate 101,223 of NW_004797344.1, forward strand.
CAAACGCTCTTGGCCCAGAAAGGAAAACTTCTCAGGAAACAAAAAACAGTTTCGGTCTTTTAATAAAGGAACATGCTTTATGTATCTCTCCTTGTCTTTTTCAGGGTTTCGAATTTGAATTTTGACAGGTATTTTTTTTTGCACAAATAACCGATACCACAGCTTATGATACTGCAACAAAAAATAAAAATAAAAATTTTAGGCTTAACGCATCTGAATAGCTAGCCGACGGTATTTCTCTACTAGCTTCGACGTTACAGTACAGAACAGGTCAAAAGAAAGTGCTCTGTAAGCAGTCTCAAAGGTACCACTATCACAATGTCACATACAATCATTGACCAGGAATACGTTTTTATAATGGTACGTGATTAGTGATGAAATATTACGTTTTTAAAACATTAGTTAGCAGTATTACGAAAAATCAAGCATTTAATACATTAAAAATGATAACAATAACAACAACAACAACAACAATAACAACAACAACAACAACAACAACAACAACAACAACAACAATAATACTAGTACTGCTAATAATAACAGATGATGATGATGATGATGACGATGATGATATGATGATGATATATGTAGCTTCACTAAATATTATAAACCACCCCCAACCCCCCCCCAAAAAAAAACAGACAAAAAACAACAAACAACCACCCCCCCCAAAAAACAACAACAAAAACAAACAACCATAAAACGATGTTTCAAGAAAAGAAAATGTTCCTATGTTAAAGATTTATTTTAAAAACAAACAAACAACAACAGAAACATGAAACAAAGGGAGAATAATTATTTTTGGGGTGGGGGAGAAGAGAGGCAGGAAGTCGACGAGAAAGAAAGCCTGAGAGAGAGAGGGAGAGAGAGAGAGAGAGAGAGAGAGAGAGAGAGAGAGAGAGAGAGAGAGAGAGAGAGAGAGAGAG
>NW_004797344.1:105400-108807 GCF_000002075.1 Aplysia californica
CTCACCCGATACAGGAGGGAGAAAATCAAATGCTTTTTCACTAATATAACTTCTCTTTTCAGCGTCAAGATACTGGGCAAACGCCGCTGCTAAAACAAATGTTTTGAGTAAGTTTTACGTTACTGGCGACACAGAGGTCATATTTTAGTGTCGAAGAAAAGGGGTGTTACTACATAGTAACACACAAAAAAGAGCAATTTGGGGAGAGATAAGGTCAATACATGTTCGACAGGGGAAAAGGAACACACCACACTAGAGCATCCGCCAACCACCCACCTAAAATAAATCATGGTCGCATTGAGGGGAACGATAGAAGAAGAAATAAATCAGTTTCCAATGGGTCTCAACTACTTGACAGTACGCACACAACAACATTACTTGGTTTTAACCCTTACATATGGGCCCCAGAACCTGCCTGTTTTGGTTTCAGTCTAAATGTTTTGTTCTGAAAGAGTAAGTTAACGATTTCACATAGTTTAATCGAAGCAGTTTCTGCTAACTGAAACGCTGGAGTGTGTGACTTGCCAGCACAGCTAGATCTACACTTTTTGGCCGTATACAAAACTCGTAAATTTCAGTGGGTATGTCAAACGTGCGAGTCAGAGATTATACCCGCAGTTGAAAAGTCAGAGTTTAGTTAGTTTTAGTAGAGGTTTTGCGGCGCTCGCAACTGCATAAGGTCATATGAGCGCCAGAAGATTAGAAGTGTTACAAGAGAGTAACAAACATTAAAAAGAAGAAGGGGAGATAAGGACTATAGATGTTTGATAGGAAAGAAGAAGCAAATCCCACCAGAGCATCCGCCAACAACCCACAAAGTCAGAGTTTGAGTAGAGGAAACAGATCGATATGACAACCTGTTGTCTGGAAAAATCACAACTGAGGGATAGACACAAGAGTGGGAGAGTGAAGAAGTAAGGCATACCATTGGCACCTTCAACTGATCGCACAATATACTGTCCCCGTGGTTTTATGCACCCCGCATAATTCAGCAAAATTTTATCATTTTTTGCATAATTTCTGATTATTTTCTTTATCATTCTTTGTTAAAATTAACAGAATCGCATAATTTCCACATTTTTGGGCTCAGTTTGCATAATTAAGTAATTTTTCCTGCATAAAACGACGGGGACAACATGATATAGTACCTGCAAAAAAAACCCGTACATATTGAGAGTAAATATTTGCGCCCCCACCAGGCAAAACAATTCTGCTCGTTTCGGGGTAGGTTTCCTTTTTTGTTTTTTTGTTAAGTGTTTTACAGCGCTCACAACTGAATAAGGTCATACTAGAGCGCGGAACTCATTAAACTTTTTTAGTTGGTAGGAAATTTTGAACTTTGCCCGGGTGGCGGCCGAAGCCTACTCTTATCGATTTTAGACCTTCAAGGGATCTTTAACGTGCGCAACTTGCACACGGCCTTCCGAGATTTTTCGCCCTTGTCCGAGAGGGCTAGGTGTAGATCTTTGTACCAGAAGATTAGGGGTGTGGCTGAAAGACACAGTGAGAAGGAGCCAAGGAGCAGTAGTAGAAAGGCTGCAGAAAGAGTCAGGAGCCCAGAGAAGGGGGGAAATGAGGTGAAGAGGTGGGGGCAGAAAGAGGAGACCAAAGCAGAAGACAGAACATTGCTAGAGAGCAGGAAAGGAGGTGAAAGGAGACAATTTTAGGGAAGAAAATTTTTCGGTCGCTACCCGGATTCGAACCCGGGACCTTTGAATGAGAGGCCAACACCTTAACCCCTAGGCCACTCGAGTCCCCAGGTTTCCTTCGACACAGCCTATCACGGCCAACCTGGACTGACAGGGTTACAACGTCCAAGTAGTTAGAAGGAGGTACAGTTAAAAGTGTCTAAGACGGCCACCCATAATCCTCTCTTCACGCACAAACACACACACACACAGAGAGAGAGAGAGAGAGAGAGAGAGAGAGAGAGAGAGAGAGAGAGAGAGACGAGAGAGGGGGTTAAGGAGGAAGTGAGTGTGCGGGTGTGTGAGTGGGTGTGTCAGATAATCGTTTTACCTGAAGTCAGCGCTGATCGCGCTCTGCTCAATCGATTCTCGAGGATCAAAATGCTCAAGCGAAGACACGCACGCCTAACAATAGAAAGCAAGCTAAGCTAAGCGAAAAGCAAACACTGTTGTAAAAATATAGGGATTAGCCCTTGTTCTTCATCACGAAAGGGACCTTTGTTTGAGTTTGTTTGAATACAAAGAAGCACATCGCAACGATAACGGTTATTTTTATGAACATATATCTGCTGTTATTGAAAAATGCATTTTCTCCATTCACTCTGAGACCCGGGCTTTCTCCTGTATTTCTTATAGCTAAGGATTGTCCCACTGTATAGGTTGAAGACGTCTGGTGACATGACACAACTCTGCCCAACTCCCTTTTTGGTCTCCTTATTATTATTCGTTGTGATAACCCTCAACTCTTACAACAGCGCTTTTGTTAGCAGTACATATTTTTAATAAATTTTAGATCTTTCCTATGCATGTCTTGTGTATCCAACATCTTCAATAGCTCATCTTGCCTAACTTTATCGAAAATCTTTGAATAATGAATGTGTCCTGCCGTGATCTTCTTGGGAGATTACAACAGTGGTTTTCCTTGCCCTATGCCGGTCTATGTACAGTTTTCTCTGCTTGTTTTTGTCGTCCACTGACAACCCAGACGACAGTGAGAGCTAAATTAAGGTAGGATTTATGGCACCTGTCGTTTACAAAATGGCCCTTTCTTCAAGTGTATGGGTGTATTTATGATGCTCCTACATCCACAAGAGAGATCTTGAAAATCTCGAGTACATACATTGAGTTACAGAAGTATAATCAAGACTACCTTCTTTGAGAAACTGGAGAAAGAAGCACATTGGCGCAATAATGGACATAAGTGCTTAAAAAAGCAAGACGGACTCACAGAAACAACAAAGGGAAAAAAAAGAAGCAGGGCCTGACGGCGGCATCCTCCTATCACCGGCTAAGCATACCGGATTGCCATATGAGGGTTTGCAATCGATCTGGACAAGTCTACAGCATGGCCAGAATAATATAAAGTTTAACGCTTAGAATAGTTTAACATAGCATCTACTGCATAGCAATCGTGACTAAACGTACTCTTCTTCTTTCAAATCTCACGAAAGGCTGACCCCCCCCCCCCGAATCTGGACAAAAGTGGAGGATTTCCAATTGCAATTGCTACTGACCACGACCAGGCGAGGTTAGATTTCAACAACTTATCGATTATTCTCGCAAATCAGAAAAAAACCCATAGGGGAAACGAGTGGGCTTGGCATACTTGAAGCACATGAGAACAGTTGAGGAAATTTTATATTATTATGTTTTCTAAGGCCTTTGAGGTTACATTTTTTTGTGTTAGATGGTTGTATCGCTCTGTTTTTTTTGTTTTTT
>NW_004797344.1:108907-111267 GCF_000002075.1 Aplysia californica
GGGGTATGGGAATGGGAGGGGAGGAGGGTGTGAGAAAATGGAGGGGGCGGGAAGGAGTTGGTTAGTTCGACTGTGTGTGTGTGTGTGTGTGTGTGCGCGTGTGTGTGTGTATGTGTGTGTGTGTGTGTGTGTGTGTGTGTATGTGTCAATACATGTTTATGTGTATACATAATTATCTATATGCATGTGCGTGTTTGTGTGTATGTGCGTTTATTTCATCCGAACACCCCTTCTACCAACCTGGCTGATGCGACGTCCAATTGAGAGAGAAACCGTCGCTGTTGACACTGCGGTCAGTCTTGAACCACAGGTAGATCTGGTTGTGGGTTGAGTTGATGATACCGTCTCCATTGGGCAGCCCGCTTCCACAATACTTGCCGATGACGCGAGCTGATGGGTCTCTACCGTCGTGAATCTCCAGGAAGTCAAAGTTGCAAGACGAGTGTTGCTCCAGATTGAAGTGGGTGAATTGGAGCCGGATGACCTTAAAAGGGTGGGAGGGTGGAGGGGTGGGTGGAAGGGTGAAAGGGCGGGTGGTGTTTGTTTTAGTGAGCGTTTTACGGCAGTTATATAACAAAATTTGGTCATAAAAGTGCTGAAGGTTGGAGGAGTTGCAAAAGAGTTGTTTTAACAATAGTTTTACAACACTTGCAATATAATTAAGAAATTTGTCTTTGTCGTTTACAATGGCAGTAGATGTTACAAAGCTTAGGTGCACTAACACATGGGCACAACAAGACAGGACATTAGTAAATACACGATGTGGAAACAACCCGTTCCGTAAAACATTCTCTCTCTCTCTCTCTCTCTCTCTCTCTCTCTCTCTGTCTCTCTCTCTGCTTCATTCGTAGCACTGCGTGTTCAGTAACCTCACTGCAGTTGGTACTTTGAATTTCTATATCTGTCCGTTCTTCCTTTTTTAGAAATATATGGTTTACTGCGGGTCGATAATTGATTTTCCGATGTCAGTGGGTGGCTATGGTCACTAAGCATTATTTCTACCTTTTTTAGAACGTTTGTTTTATGCAAATATTCAAAATTACTTAGGTCTCCACCAATTGTTCTTGCTGCCTTTCTGATCAACTTGTTTATTTTTATGATGTGCTGTCTTCCCTAATTGTTACCATAGCAAGAGATACCAAAATTTATCAAATTTTCTATGGTGGTGGTGTAGATAGAATATCTGAAGGATGGATGGATTCAGATTGAAAGACTTAAGTTTCCGCAGAAAGTACAGCCTTTGATTTACCTTTTTAACAATATTGTTTTCGTGATTTTGCCATGTAAATGTGATGTCGATTGTAAGACTAAGATGTTGGTATGACTCCGTGATTTCCATTGTTTCTTGTTCAATTACGAATTGTGGGATTGTTGGTTTTTCTCTTCTAAAATAAAATTTTTAAATTTTCCTTTGTTTTTTAAAAAGTTCACACACACACACATACACACATACACACACACACACACACACACACACACACACACAAACACACACACACATACACACAGATAGACAGAAAATAAAGAAAGTCATATGAAATTCCTCACCAGGTTGTAAGTAGTGGTGATGACCCAGGCACAGTATGACAGAGAGAGAGAGAGAGAGAGAGAGAGAGAGAGAGAGAGAGAGAGAGAGAGAGAGAGAGAGAGACAGAGAAGTTTCTTTCATCAAACGGCACACACAAAATAAAATACAATAGCCTGCATGGGCGGGCGGCTGTACGTTTATTCTGAAGGCCATACTCTATTGACGATTGTTGTCCTTTGTGGACAGAGAAGACCTTGCTCCATTAGAATCCAAAACACAACAGCAACACAGTGTGTTTGTGATGGACTCAGATGTGATCAGTGGTCAACCACAAAACTTCACGGTATGGTTCACATAATAAATCAATGAGCGCCGGCCAGCCACAAACGCACGGTGGTTTCCAGTTGTAAGAGAAATCTGTCAACATTGCCTTGGCGTACACAGGGGTCACTTGAGCTAGAGACAAGACGTTTGGAACAAGTGTACGCGTTCTTGGCATGACACAGACCTTGGGGTTCAGAGAGCGGCGGCCAGTGACGCGTGTGTGTGTGTGTGTGTGTGTGTGTGTGTGTGTGTGTGTGTGTGTGTGTGTGTGCGCGCGTGCGTGTTTGTGTCTGTGTGTGTGCAAAGAGAGAATCAAGGTTATCAACTATTTGCTCCTATATAAAAAAAAAATATGTAACGCTCATATGACCTTATGCTGTTGCGAGCGCTGTAAAATCTCTACTAAAACTAAACTAAAAGTTTTAATCATGAAATATTTACACTGTTCTCTGCGTGTTTCATTTCCCCAGTCATCTGTTCATTTACCTATTATCTACTTCTTGTTGTC
>NW_004797344.1:111367-113685 GCF_000002075.1 Aplysia californica
TTCTTCTTCTTCTTCTTCTTCTTCTTCTTCTTCTTCTTCTTCTTCTTCTTCTTTCTTTCTTTCTTTCTTTCTTTCTTTCTTTTCTATTCTTTTCTTTTCTTATTCTTCTTAATGTGATTGTGGTTGCGGGTATTTAGGGGACAGTAACCACCCCTTTTCATAGTGATCAAATGAAGACAACAACAAAAAGAAGCAGAAGAAGCAGACCCCACCAAAATTCATAGCAGACATCTGTCTGTTGCTATTGTTATTTCATTCAAGACTGCCGCTTCCTAGATCACCCCGTAACTTATTTTGAAAGTACACATGTACAGATTTTAGTATAAAAACTGTCGGAAAATAAGGCTTACAGGACAATATCCTAAGAAACGTCAATAAAAATCGGACCTCTAATCGGGTTTAAACCCCCAACCTAAGCATGTTCGCGCCACAGCGACAGACTACGAATTAAGAGCAGGAATCTTATACAAACCAAACCCGCTTTGCCGTTCTTGCCATGGCACTGAAGCTGTCAGTAAAGAGAGCCATGGTCAACAAACAGAGGCTGAGACTGTGTTAAGTAGTTCAATCATAAATGCATTGTGTGTTTTGCTCTTGATCCTTTCATTTAAAAAACGCCATTCCCCCGCCCACCGCGCTCCACTTCGTTTCTCTCCACCCAAAGATTAGCGACGGTATTCATAGAGCTATTTGACTTGTGACTTAGCAGTTTCAATAGATGAATAATTTCTCACACTTCTTATCCCCGCGCGGCTTTCTTTGTATACACAAATTTGGATACAGCGTGGGATGAATGAGCTTTTCACGAGGGCCTATGAAGAGCGCAAATATAAACAGGACACACACTCATTTCCTGTTCTACAGAACACAATACAAGTCTCTACAAAAGAATCCGAGTTGAAGGCAAAAACAATTTTGTTCAACTAGAAAGAGAAGCACATCGTGACGATAGCGGTTAATGTAAAAACAGACAGATAGAAACAACAGAGGCAAAAACGATCTAAAAAAAGCCTTGTTGATTTTGTTTGTTTGTTCTTTTAGTAAGGTTTTACCGCGCTCGCAACTGTAAAAGGTCAAATGAGAGCCAAGGGGTGGATGTCAACAGAGAAGTCCAAACGTGGATTCAGGCTTACTCTGCTCACCTATCTAGCTTCAACATCACAAAGTCTGCTTCGACTATCAAGGCACTCCGGAAATACCAGTCCACAAGAGTGTGACAAACATACAAGAGAAGTAGAGTAAAAACGACAATAGTAAGGATGAGGAAAGAAAAAGAAGTAGTTCCCCCTATGTTGTCCTGGCACAGTATGAGCATGGCATTGATAAATCAGCTCATTTACAATTCTACTGTACATAAGAACATGTTAATATCCCACCTTTGGGAATGTCCTAGAGACAACTTCAGTCAGTAGCACTGCCCTTGGGGGGAGAGGGACCTTGTTGGGTTTAGTTCTTGGCCGACAAGCACAAAACATACACAATAAACTATGAACGTCTTGGGATTACAGTAATAACTGAAAAAAAAGAATTACTGAGGACACAGAGAAAACATCAGACTGAGAGCAAATAAGTAGGACCCTCCCTCCATTGACAGCCTCCAATCACTTGCTCGCTCTACGAAAGCAGCAGAATGGGGTTTAATATGAAAGGAAAACACAAGGACGAGATTACAAATTAATATAAGAAAACATAATATTTATAGTGAAAAATCAAGACAGACAGACAAAACAGCCCGACAGACAGAGACACAACTAACAGAGAGAAAGTAGAGCTTACGAGTATAATAAATTACTCGCCAGAAATAGCAAGAAGGCGTCTCAAAGCGACTGAAAAAGTATTAATCCTCCTCATATACAATTTACATCATTTAGGAGGCAGGCTGCTTCGATCCTGCCAGCCTGGGTGAGCCTGGGCTGAGTGTCCGGCATCCCATGCCCAGGGCAAAGACAAAATGACGCACACGGTAAAATCAGCTTCCCTTAGTAAAAATTAAATTACGCCTTTTTGCGAAGAAAATGAAGAGCCAAACTATTATACTCCTAAAAAATCAGCACAGCTGTTGCGAACGCAGCGCGAAAATGCACGTGCTTCTTTAGAGGTGGGGGCGAAAAAAAAATACCAGCCATCAGCATGCATAATCAAACATTGAAGAGGTCCCCCATGGTGTGAGCGGCACAATGTCAAGCGGCCGTGTAGACTGGCAACAGTTTACTTATTATACTTCTAAGACCCAGCGCACACTAAGAAAATGTCAACTTATCGCACGGCTGCAAGTAATCCAAATCTTATGTTTTTAATTGTAGATGTTGCTATGCCCC
>NW_004797344.1:113785-115345 GCF_000002075.1 Aplysia californica
CCCCCCACATGGATACACTTAAAGGTCATTTATGGGGCTTGTTTTCCGATTCTCCCTGCCATTGCCAATCTGGGCTGAAAAAGATACAACATCCCAGCAAAAATACCGATATACCCAATAAAAATTCTCCCAACTTGGAAACCAAACTAGGGTCTACTTCGAGGGACAGTGGTGCGCCTAACTGTAATGCCACGCCGGTGCCATGTGCACGAATAATCAAATTTTGAGAAGGTCCTTGTGGTCTTGGTCGCAGATGTCAAACGGACAGGTAACAGTTTTCTTTTACTTTTAAGACCCCGTGCACACTAAGGAAATGTCAACTATTGTAGTCAAACGGCTGCAAGTATTCAACTGAGGCACGTTTCGTCTGTTCGTCTCTCCAAGTGACGTCATACTTAGTAGACGTGAGACGAGTGGTATCCTTATACACTATACCGGTTTTTGATTGTGCAAAATATTTAGTCTTTTGACTCTTTATGCTTTTTCTTTTACCTGGGTAATAATGAGTAGTCTAAAAAGTAAGTTATGTTATAAGAATAACGTTTTGAAGCTTCAGATATTTTTTTTTTTTCGAGGCCTGTCTTCCAGTTCAGATGCTGAGGCCTTTTGTTTGGTATACATTAACTAAAAGTTTTACGGCTCTTACAACACAAATTGGTAATTAGCAAGTGGAGTATTAGAGGTGTTACTAGAGAGTAAAATACAAAGACAAGAACGAGGGGAGATAAGGACGATAGATGTTTGCTTGGGAAAAAGGAGCAAACCACAAGAACAGAGCACCCCCCTCCCCCACATACACACCCAACTGCCCGCAGTACTTGAGAGTCACTACATATAAAGAAAAGAAGAAAGAGAGAAACGGACAATAAAGATGTTTGAGGGGGAAAAAAGGAGCAAACCACACCAGACTACCTGCTAACCACCCATGGGCACTTGTTTTTATGCTCATGACAAACACAACAGCAAACAGGCCGTCTGACGGCAGAACAAAAGGCCAAGCAGACAGTTGTTTGCCGGAGGTCAAGGAAGCAAACAGCGATTGGAATCCCTCCGGAGAGACAGACGGACTAAAATCTTTGCTCTCAGACAACAACCACCTGATCGTCTGGATGGATACCACCAGGAAAGGGGCGTGGGTAACAGGGGGACGCCAATCGCGGGAAAAAAGGTTGAGGCGGGGGAAGGGGGAGGGGCGTTTAGAACGCAAGGAATGGGCCAACTCTGGATTGTGGTAATTTGTTCGAAAGGTCAAAGTTTGTTAGAGTGCAAGAGAATCACACTATCGGGCACTATCGGGCGTGATAACAGTCTTTTAGTGCAGGAGAAAAATAAAGGAGAGACAACATGGTTAAGAAGTAGGGTTATACGTGGTGTCCTCATTCCGATGTCCAGGAGAATAAAGAATGGAAATAATACGAAAAGGAAAGTTCTCAGTTGTAATAGTAATCGGCCCGGAAAAAAAACCCGCATTATAATTTACGAGAACATGTGAGGCGAGAGAGAGAGAGAGAGAGAGAGAGAGAGAGAGAGAGAGAGAGAGAGAGAGAGAGAGAGAGAAAT
>NW_004797344.1:117774-119035 GCF_000002075.1 Aplysia californica
AGATAGATAGATAGATAGATAGATAGATAGACAGACAGACAGACAGACAGACAGACAGACAGACAGACAGACAGACAGACAGACAGACAGACAGACAGACAGACAGGGAAAAATAAGATCTACCACAGCCCCACCCCAGGCACTCAAATAACAAACAAACAAACAAACAATCTAAAAAATCTAGATGATGTTGGAAGTTGAGCAGTCGTCGACGAGAGAGAGGACAGTATACTCCCCCACAATTTGCTTAGTTTTTTTCCTTTTAGTAAGAGTTTTCCGGCACTTGAAAGACAATAAAGTCATATAGGTGCTGAAGATTAGAGGTGTTACAAGAGAATAACAAACACAAAAAAGGAGTGGAGATAAGGACGATAGATGTTTGAGAGGAAAGAAAAACCTATACATGTATTTATGATCCCGATCTTTTCCTGTCACGTGTTAGTTCCAGTTCTTGAAGTAAGCCATCCTTGATCTACCTCTTTTCCTTTTGTCTTCAATTATTTCAATGAAAGCGATATGTACTCGGGTTTCATGTCGATTCAAAAGTGCTAGGAACTGCACTTGCCTCTTCCTGATTAAGTTTAACTGTGACACCACCCCCCTACCAAACCACAACGCTGTTGTTGTTTTTTTCTCCAAATAATAGATCTAGATCTAATTAATCTCATTAGATTTCTTTCTATTCCATTCCATTCCATTCCATGTAATTCTCAACAGTCTCCTAAAACAACACATTTCATGTCGTTAACTTGATATTATGACATTTCAAAACTCACATAACAGGTCTTCCCTCAAACATCTTACTAAAAAGATCAAGTCAGAGTCAAGTATCAGCACAAAGAGAACGATAATAATACCATATTTAGTACCATTCGATCGCTCCAGATCAGAAACAATCTGACGGGAGAGTGAAAGTTGCGTCTGTCAGTGTCACTCTGTATCATTCTCCTGTCGAGAGAGGTTTCAGGTATCGGAGAACAAAGGGCATCACGACGATTGCCGTTCGTGCACGGACAGGTTGAAAAACGTGAACCACCTGACTCTTGTTGTCTTGTGTTGACTGATTACGAAAACAATCGATTCCACCGGGAGAGAGAGGGCATGCCAGTTAAGTGAGGTGAGGAACCTGCTCTGATGGCAAAAGTCCTGTATAAGACAATCACTTGCACAAACGGCAACTTCCCATTTCACTTCTTAGGTTTTTGAACACACACTGAAACACACACACACACAAACAGACACACACACACACACACACACA
>NW_004797344.1:120345-121658 GCF_000002075.1 Aplysia californica
CTGCTGCTGCTACTACTACTACTACTTCTTCTAAATAATAATAATATTAAAAAACAACAAACAAACAAACAACAACAACAAAACAAGTTTAAAGAACAAATTAGATGGACAGGGGCTTAAAGATGTTAGGACCTGTGATTTAAGTTTGATTTGAGTGAAGCAAACGCATTAGTCAATTGTTTATTTAAAACTAGGAACAAAAGCAACGATGATAAACCGAAACAGCAGACAAAGTAAAAAAGATTCAGACACACCAACGGCACCCTCCAACAACCCACGTCGTACTTATGACGCCCTCCAAACACCTGCCATCCGTGATTATAATTATTGCTGTATTTCGAGAACCACGTAATTGCGAGGTGTATAATCACACAGGACATATAAAAAAAAACCCAAAACAAACAACAACAATAACAACAAAAGAATATGTTTTCCTTCAAAGTTTCATCCCCCCCCCCTCCCCCAATAACATCTTATGCCGGTTTTACGTTTTTCCTTCGATCAAAGTGAACTTTAGTTACTGTGCTAAAATATTGAATTGGTAATATCTCAAAACCTTGCAGTTAGGAGGTTTATGACTTACAGCGACATAATCTTATTATTTTCGAGACAGACCAAGGGTTAACAACCCCGCCGACACACAGTAGCGACTTATATCGATCGGCCACACACTGTCATGTTCTCGCAGACTCTTCCTCTTACAGCGATGAGGGAATCTCGGGTAGCTGATTCAGGTTACCTGCATCTAAAGGAACACGAAGGAAATTTCCACCGACCTCCCCCCTCTCCAACCCAATTTTTTAAAACGAGTTAAAAGCGTTTTTTTTGTGTCGTGCATGATGCCTCGGCGTCCCAAAAGTGGTTCTACCCCACGGGGCGGTGCTACTGACTGAAGTGTCTTTAGGCCTTTCCCAAAGGGGGGGGCATTAACGTCTCGAGTTCTTATGCACAGTAGAATTTTATTTGTAAATGGGCTGATTCATCAATGTCATGTTCATAACTGTGCCTGAACTGCTACTGGGAACTGCTGCTTTTTGTTTCATATTCCTTACTATCGTCATTTTCCTCTACTTCTTTTGTATGTTTGTCACACTCTTGTGATCCGCTATTTCCGGGGTTCCTTGATAGTCGAAGCAGACTTTGTGCTGTTGAAGCTAGAGGGGTGAGCAGACTAAGTCTGATTCCCTGTGAGGACTTCTCTTTTGACACCCACCCCTTTGCGCTCACATGACCTTAGGCTCGGGCCACACTGCAAGCAGAGCGGGCACAGCAGAGCGCAGCAGTGAAAATTATTACAAAGACAAAGAGGCGAC
>NW_004797344.1:122853-123961 GCF_000002075.1 Aplysia californica
AGAGAGAGAGAGAGAGAGAGAGAGAGAGAGAGAGAGAGTAAGTGGCTAAGACATGCCAATGGGATATTTATTATAGGCCCTACTATATTTTTACCTCATCCCTTATCTTGACACCAGCTTGACATTGCATGTGCATTGTGTCATTGGAATGTAACATTGCACCTACCGCTGTGGTGTAGCTCTTATGCGCTTCGCTACTGCAAGCACAAGACCTGAGTTCAATACCTCTGCGGGGAGAATTTTTATCGAGAACCAGCCCGGGTTGGCTCTGCCAGGCAGGGTCTTAGCCCGCCACCTTAATTAATAGTCTAGTCCGTGTCGATTAAGACGTAAACCGCCTACATTTTACCCCCCCCCCCTCACGGGTTCGTACATCTGAGATTCAACCAGTTGGGAATGCAAAAGCTGGTTGGGCTGAGAAGTTAAGCTGGCGAACGCGAATTTTGTAAAGAGAAATCGGCTTTGACCTGTGTATGTCACAGGCTAGTCTCTAGAATCTAATTTCACAGTAATTATACACCAATGAAAGCGGCCTTGGCCAAAGTGCGCGGTCGATCTTACACGAACTGGCGTGGTTAATGACACGTCCTGATTCTTCACCATTCATTAAACTTGCTGTTTCAGTCTGTCTTGCTTTCTTTCCAGCTTAACACATTTATTCACGGAGCCAATTGAAAGGTGTTGCTTGATCTAATTTGTGTCAATAAGGGTGTAAGAATACTCACAATAAAAAGTGGTGTTGCTCCATTATTCAAGCGACAACAAAACATACCTAACATTGATTTGGTAATAAGGTAGAGAGCAATGAAAACTCCCAAGACAGTCCAAGTTCAAGTACGCTCCACTATGGGATGGATCAAACCAGGGCCATTCGCACCGCAGTCTAGCATAATTATATAATTAAATGGTATTATCTGGTTTAAAGGCACGCGCAAAGCCGAGGAAGATGCTCAAGGAATTACAGAAATGGTGATTAGTATCGAAGCGGAAGAGAAAAAAATGTTTTGACCACCGCTTGACATTACACGTGCATGGGAAAACTGTTTGTTTGTGGAGAGCGATAGATAGATAGATAGATAGATAGATAGATAGATAGATAGATAGATAA
>NW_004797344.1:127631-130137 GCF_000002075.1 Aplysia californica
CAGACAGACAGACGGAAGGGGAGGGGGTGAAGAAGAGACACAATAGCAATACTATTATAACTTTAAGAAATTCTACACTCTACAGAAATTCCGACTTATATAATAATAATGTTATTATTTTTGTGTTTGTCAATCTCGCTGCTTATGACTTTTTTTTCAAACATGAGGAACCCTTTTTATGACAACCAACTTCTAGATGTATACCTTTTTGGAGTGGGGGGCCACAACAGCGCAAAGAAGAGTTTTAACTTCCGGTTAAACTGCAGTTAGTACTTGTGTGCGAGTTCATAACACACTGATAGATGGATGGATGGGTGGATAGATACGTAATTGTACAGATAATATATCTATACTGGGATGGATAGACACATGGTGCACTGTACTTTTGCGGTTATCAGGTTTAGTTAGTCGAGGTTTTCAATCTTAAAGGAGTAGGACTGTTATAATGTAGGAAGAAAATTAGCATTTTTGGTTAAAAATAACGTTACAAAGCCAAGATGTGTTATGTCGAAATCAAAGGAGTTGTTTAGAGTCAAACTATACACAGTACGTAACATACCGTGTAGAGAGTGTTAGTTTTGCAAAGCATTTTACTTATAACCTAATTAATTCTTACCTTGACACTTTTAAAATACAGTGCTAAAGTCCAAAGGAAAAATAAAAGAAAGAAAAACGAATGTACTAGGTGAATTTGTGCTCACAAATGATTGTTTTCTATAGTGTAAGGGCATTTTTTAAAAAAAATCACTGTTGCAATTAATTTCTATATTAGTTCGCCTCGTAAATCCAAACTTATGAATAATTATTATATACATTGTGCATAACAAGCAATTTTGGCTTTAAGAACAGCGAATACGAATATACACAAATAACGCACGCAAAATGTATGTATATATACCAAAAGAGGATAAGTAGAAAACAATACATGTGAACAAAATAAACAGTAAGAAAAAAAATCAAATCAAGCATCTCGTGTATAGTAACAATAAGTACATGGTTTGACAACAACAACACAAAAATTACATATAACATCTTTCTAACCTCTTTCTCAATCCTATGTTAGTTCTTTCGCTTTTGGTCGATAAGAACTAGAATTAACTTTTCACCACTGTGACAAAATACAGATGCATGCACACGGCGGGTAGGTAGACTGATGAAGCAAAAATATTACTGTTTTCCACAAAAACGTTGACGCAGCAGTGTGTAAGGAGATAACTTCAACATTTATTGCAATGTATGCACCAGTATTGAACTAAATTAAATGTTGGCCTTATCCCCCGGTGTCTGTGGCGTTGAGTCGGACTCGTCACTGTCGCACGCAGGAGACCCGAGTTCGATTCCCGAGTGGGGAGGGTTTTTTTTGTCGAGCATCTCGATCTTTCTGCTGGGATGTTGTTTGTACCCTTATTAGCATGGGTTGGCCCTGACAGACAGGATCGGAAGCCTGCCTCCTGTATGATCTAAATTGTGTCGAAGGGGGTGCAAAAACACCTATATTAAAAGAAAACAAAATTACACTCACCTGAGCCTGTATCACTCTGGTTTTTGTAACCTCGAATCATGTCTGCCAGTGAATCAGTGCCTTCATAGGCACATACGTTTTCAGATGTATCACATTTTACTGTAGAGAAAAACCATATTTTAAAATTTATTGTTAGTAGCAGTCATTAGAATATTTCTTTATTGCAAAAGCTGAAAGAATCATGTTTCGCAACTATAGGTGGAATCAGGCGTTCGTCAAATTTTTGGGCATATAGAATTTTTGGTACCAATCTTGTTCATTTGTCTCGCTTTTGATAACAAAAAAATCCCATCTATCTTGAATTGGATATTAGAGATTGAACGAGGTGGGGATCGCCTGGTGTTAGAGGTAAGAATAGCAAGGAAATGGTCACCAAAGCTTGGTGACTTCAATAGCTGGAGTGTCCATTATAATTGCCTTTGATCGACATTTTTCAGGGAATACCACACACAAATTTTGTGTGTTTTAAATGCACATAAAAAGAAATTCAATAAAAATTGAGGAAAATGTCGGTTTCTTCAATTCATTATTTTAGCGACGCCTGATTTCATCACAATGCCACTCACATATGGCTAAAGAAAAAAGAAGAACACGTACCTCCCTTCCCCCGAATTATTATAATTGAGAACAAGCCTCCATTGATGTTGGGTCCAGAGGTATCAGCAAGATAAACCAGCCTTCCGACAATCTAGCTAACAACAACAACAACAACAACAACAACAACAACAACAACAGCAAAAACGACCATTAAAATAATAATAATAATAATAATAATCATCATCATCATCATCATAATCATCATAAGAATAATAATAAGAAGAATAACAAGAACAAGAAGAAGATGAAGAAGAAGAATCAGATATTAATGAGTTTGTGGGTTCGGGGGTTCGAGCCTCGCATGTAATGATAATAATAATCCAATTATGATAATGATGATGATGATGATGATGATGATGTTGATGATGATGATGATGATAATAATAA
>NW_004797344.1:130237-133093 GCF_000002075.1 Aplysia californica
TAATAATAATAATAATAATAAGAAGAAGAAGAAGAAGAAGAATGTTAAGAATAACAATAACAATAATATGTAGAAAGCATTTTGTATGTCAACTTGGCTTTGTTTTCTTTCCGAATACGAACGTAGGGTACTTTATTTTATTGTTTCCCTCAATTAAATGATTGAAACCCATGAAGGCCAACATTACAACATGTTATTTTAACTGCGTTCATAATAAATATAACAAGTAGGCTACCACCTCGACTGCTGTGACAGGATGGAGATTTAAATTTAAAAAAAATTCATATTGTTATAACATTAACACTTCTCCCGAGAAGTTCTAAGCAGTATTCAAAGAACAAAATATGCCTTACTTAATAAATTCACCGGTCTCACACCCAAGGCATAATTCAACCTCGAAGAACCGCTGAATAATCCAAAGCTCACTTCACCCCCTGTATGGTTTAAAAACTCGCTGGCATTTTCCGCTTCTTTACCAACGGGGTGTGAGATGACCCAGTGGTCTGTAGAAAAGGCGGCCACAATTAGGCCGACTCCGATCACGGCGATGAAAAGGGACACACCCATCGCACGGCGGTGAGCGAACACCATCGTTCTGACTGACAATGTACCTCAGAAGGAAGCACCACAGGGAAAAAAAATAGTATCCAGACGAGAATAACAGGTTTAGGTATTTAGTAAATGTAAACCAGCTCTCCAACTATCATTTCAGAAAAGCGATTTCATTTCTCTGTAAGGAGAAAACGAAGGCAGAGCCATTATCTGTCTTTGTGTTTTTCGTTGTGCTGTCGCGGGAACACTGGTCTGCTGTCAACCGTGAACACACATACACACACGCCACACACAGCACTACAGCGACAGCGGAGGAAACGGGGACAGCCCAGCAGCCCAGGTGATGTTGTTGATTATTTTTACCTGTGTCCAATCACCGGCAACACCTTTGATGTGCGTCACAGGGAAGCCCAGCAGCCTTAGTTTCGTATCTAGACAGGGCGTACGTGTGTTTATCAAAGATTCTCTACTAGATCTACCCTATCTTTGTTTTTATTGCAGTGAGAGCAAGCCGAATTTAAAGCAATATTTTAATACCATAAAATTCAGTTCTGCAATAATAACGGATAGTGAGTTATGATAAAGTTACACCTTTTTAGAATTAGAGAATAGAATCGTAACAGAAGCTTTCGTGTAGGTGAAGCATGGGTCCTGTGCAACGATCTTTTGCATTGTGGAGATCCATGCTCTATCTATCTACAGTCTACAGTAGGCCTAGTAGGTCTACACGTAGTTTACTTAAAAGAAGGGAAAATTTATCAACTGATTTATCTTTATTTTGCGATTACCATAACCCCCCCCCCCCCCGTACCACTCTGCACAAAACTAGAGGGTTTAAAGAAAGAAAAAAGTCTAGTAAACAGATTACTTAAGAAAAAGCTAAAATGTGATATGTTCTGTCATCACCCCAGACAATTAAAAAAAAGTAGAATGAAACCGCTTAATTGTGTTCAGCAGACGCTCGAGTGTAATATAATCGAGCAGTATGTGTGAGCAGGTGTGTGAGTTCATATTAGGCTATCTGCTTGTGCTTAAATTGGGCTATATTATAGCCTATAAATTGCGGCATTTTATGCTGCCTTAAGCTTGATTCTATTTGGTCCCTTTTAAGGACAAGCGGGATAGCCCAGATTTCAGGGGGTTTCAGAAATCTTGACCTACACCAAAAGTGGGCATTGCCTTACCTATAGGAGAAATATGGTTCCATTGGTGTGTATATTTGTTTGGTTATAGAGAAAACTCTCCGTCTTTTAAAGAAACTGAACATGGGGCAAAAACTTTACCTTCGATTTTCTCAAAACAGCATTTTTCGGGAGAGCCCCCTTTTGTGCTTTAAAAGCGACCATTTAGTACCGTATTATGGGTACTGGATCACATTTTAAGTTATAGTTGATAATAATAATATTATATTAACCATGTACACGTTCGCTCTAACTTGAATTATTACAGTCGTGTGTATTCCTCATGTTAGTGTCATTGTAAAAGCTAATGTCCGACAAAGAAAGCTTTAAAAATTTTTTTTTTACAGCATTGGATTTTCCAGTGACAAATAGATTATTTACACGTTCTCGTTTTCTTTCGCCGAATAAGACACCAATTTTAATGCATTTTGACCTACAGGTCATGTATTGAAAACCTATCTTAGGCTAATTATTGGGACCGAAACAACACAGGCAGGGAGATCATGGCAAGACATGAGTGTATTTTTCATGCGTTCTCTTCTTTTAGTTTTTCGGTAAGAGTGTTGCGGCTTTTGCAGCAGGATGAGGTCATAGAAGTGCCGAGGAGTAGAGGTGTGACAAAAGATCGAGTAACAGACACGAAAAAGAAGGAGAGATAAGGACGAAAAAAGTTTGATAGGAAAGAAAGATCAAACCACACGAGAGCATCCGCAAATCACCCACACCGTGTTCGTTTTTTGTTGTTCTGTTGTTTTAAAAATAATAAATTGTTTTTAGTAAGTGTTTTACAGCGCTCGCAGCTGCATAAGGTCATGATGATATGAGAGAGCGGGACACATTAAACATTTTCAGTTTGGTAGGAATTAATTTTGAATTTTGCCAGGATGGTGCTGAAGCCTGCACTTTTCGATTTTAGGGCCACCAAGGGACTTTTAACATGGACAACTTGCACACGATACCTCTGATATTTTTTCGCCTTTATTCGAGTCGAAGGCTAGGCGTTCAATCTATCATCTTGCCTACCCTAAGATCAGGGGTGTGGCAGAAAGACAGCAGTATAAGAAGGAGGCCAGGAGTAGCAGTAGAAAGAGCCGGGAACCCAGCAGAGGAAAGGGGAAAAAGG
>NW_004797344.1:134136-139811 GCF_000002075.1 Aplysia californica
TGTGGATTCGGTGTCCTAGTGTATAGGCTCTCGGACTCACAACCGCAAGGTCGTGGGTTTAAATCCCGTCAGGGGCTCGACATTGGGTCCTTGGGAAAGGCGCTTTACACGAATTTTCCCCACTTCACCCTGGTGGAGATGGGTACCCGGCTACAGACAGGAACGAAAGATCTTGTCAGTTTGTTAGTGTTTGAGCTCGTGAAAACCGCAGCTTGCACTGCTTGTATGGTTCCCAGGAAGCCGAGAATGTTTCTGAGTGTTCTAGGGATTGATGTGGAAATAATGGGTGTAAGGCACACAGCATGCTGTACAGCGTGGACATATACAGTGGCGCCCCCCAAAAAAACCCCTTGAAATTGCAATCACCCAATCATCGTGTTAAAGACTTGCACTACCCACCAATGCAGCATACCAATTTATAGCTAAATAAATTCTGCATCATCTGGCACATTGGTATTTCATCTATGTTAAGAGACGCCCGAGGTATGGTCATTCAAAATTGACATTTAAAAATCAGGCTTGGCAAAATTGTGCGAAATCAAAGAAACGTAAAATTGTCTTCGTGAGTAGCCTATATTGAGGAAATCAATATTGATAGAATGGCCTTTCATTGCATATCCAATGAATGGTGAATTGTGTCTCTTCAGTTGCAATATTTTATTAGGATAATTTCAAACAAAACGGAAAACAAAGCAATCACAAACACTACGCCCAACTTGGACTTAACATTACATGTGCTCATCGTTATTTTGCTAAGGAGCCATTGATTTTTGGTAGAGCACCAACCCTTTGAGCATCGGCTCTTTTAGATTTTGGACATATATTTATAATATCTATCAGAAATTAAGCGAGACTCTGCTAAACCTCTTTTACGAACTTTGCTTTGGCTTCCTCTTGAGAAAAGGATTGTGTACAAGTTGGCCACCCTATGTCACAAATGTTTGAATGATAATGCACCATCATATTCATCAAATCTGTTAAGACTGTACATTCCAACTCACAGTTTAAAGTCACCAGCTGACAAAAAGAAATTTATTTTACCATCTATGAAACTTAAAACAATGTGTGAAAGGGCATTTGGATACTAAGGCCCCAAGATCTGGAATGCTTTACCAAGTGCTTTAAGAGAGATCAACTCTTTTGATTTGTTCAAATGTCAGCTGAAGTCGTTTCTGTTTTTAAGATGATATTTGGAGTACTGTTCTTTAGTCAGAACACACCGTTTTATGTTACTGTTGTACGTTGCCCTGTATTGTAAAGCGCTCAGAGACTGTGTACTTTAATAGGGGTTGAGCGCTATATAAATGTCATTTATTATTATTAGTAGTATTATTTTCATCCCAAATACCACCGGGAGTTGCAAACAAAGGGTCTGATTTGGGAGCAAAGTCACTTTCTTCAACTGCTGTTTCATGGGGCTTCACTTACTTGGAGGCTTCAAATCGGGGCTATTTATAAACTGGCTACTACTCCAACGTTGATACGATTTGGTTTTCCAGGAACTATCTAGATCTCGGGGAATTGGCTCTACGAGAACGTGCTTTGCTGTGCGTGGAGACGTCTACTAAAGTGACACCATGACGAGAAATAAGAGTGAGACTTAGCATTCCAGCACTTGCGTGATGTAGTCCACTAAACCAAGCCATTCGGTGATTCTCACGACAGCTGTTTTGTTCATTCCACCCCAGACCACCCAAACCCATCTCAGTTTCGTCGCCTCTACTGTTCCTCGATGCTCAATGACAGAAGGTTATACTGTCCAAAATCTAACTATACTTAGTCCATGTGCAAAAAATGTTTCGTGCTCTACACGAAACCAATAGCTCCTAAACAAAAACAAATACTAATGAGTACATGTCATGTTAGTTAAGTCCAGGTGTTGCGTGGTATTTGTGACATGGTATTCTGTTTTCTAATCTGTTTTAAAACATTATTTTATTCTCAGAAGATGCTGTTCATCGCAGAGACAAAAATATTCTCTTTACATTTGATATTCAATACTTGTCCCTTCCACCAATGTTGATGCACCCCAAGACAAGCGCAAACACACTTTTACGTTTCTTCAATTACTCGCAATTTTGCCAGGCCTGATTTTTTAATGCCAGTTTTGAGTGGCCATATCTCGAGGTTCTTAACATAGATGAAATATTAATAATATGTCAGATGATGCAGAATTTATTTTGCTTTAAATTGGTATGCTGCATAATGGGTAGTGCAGAGCTTTAAGGCACAATAATTGGGTGATTACATTCTCAAGTTTCTTTTGGACGCCATTGTATATGCGCTATATAAATGCTACAATAAATATCATTATTGTGGTAAAAGCTCACCTGTACGTTTTACTAATTGTCCATTATCAATTTCCGTAGACTTCAAAACCTCAAGAATGGAGGTCTTTGAAATTCTGAGTTTTCGTTTCGATTCTTCATATCCGCATATGCCGATCATATTAATCAGGGGAATTATCCTTCTCACCCAAAGTCAGAACGACTGCCTGGTTTGTCGATAAACTGAGAACATATTATTAAAATTTATGATATATATGGCCTACTTCATATCGTATGGGTTTAACGCCTCTTTCAACGTATATATGTGTATTATTATGGTTAAATAAGAGACAGTGGTCGGGGTGGGGGAGGGGGGTAAATTGAATACCAAGGCCCCAAGATCTCAGATGGGACCAAACCAGCCAGGTGGAGAGGGTTTAAAACTTCCCGACAAACCCTATTTCAAGGAAACTCTCTCCCCCCCCCCCCCTTACCCATTCGCTTTTTTATATATTTTGAATAGGCTGATCCACGTCATATAGTCTTAATGATACCAGCGGAGCTGAAGGTGGGTCATCTTCAAGTGCCCCCCCCCCCCGCATTTCCCCATCTCTTCTCGATAAGTAAGTTAGGAGACAAAATAATAATATTACTTCCCACCAAATCAAGAAAATCAGCCAAATATTGGTAGCTCGCTACTACAGCAAAGTTTGTGCTGTGCAGATTTCTGTCCATGACACCCGCCACCACGAGTCACGACGCAGTGGAATCAGGCGTTCGTCAATTTTTGGGTAGTTATTGGTATAGTCATAAGGCTAGTTCATTTGTCTTGCTTTCGATGAAAAAAATTACTCATCTATCTCGCTATATTAGCAATTTAATTAAAAAGGTAGGGGTCGCCCGGTTTCATAAGTAAAAGTAGCGAGAAATTGTCCGCCGAAATTTGATGATTTCCAAAGCTCGAAAGTCCTTGGAAACTGCAAATTTTCATAAATTTTTGTTCCGTTGATCAGTATATTTCAGTGAAATCCACACACAAATGTGTTTTTAAAATGGATTTAAAAGTTGCTGAGCCAAAACAAAATTGGAAAAAAACTCCTCCACGCTATAAAAATACCGACTTCTTTGATTTCATTATTTTGACGAGCGCCTGATTTCACCACAAAGCCTCACAATAACTGCCAAAGTGCTTTCAATCAACTTAATTGAATACTGCGGCATGGATCCCTTACCGTTACAAAGAATTTTTCATTTGAGAGACAACGTGGTGAAATCAGGCGCTTGTCAATTTTTGGACTTGTTTAGTTAATGGTGTCAACTTAAATATTGTTAATTTGACAGCAATCTTTCGATGAAAAAAATACCATCTATCTTGAATAGAAGTCAAGATATTTGGGATTGAAGGAGCCAGGGGTCGCCTGGTTTCAGAGGTAAAATTAGTGAGATAATGGCTGCCAACATTTTGTGATTTCCTAAGCTTTAAAGTTCTTGGAAATTAAAAATTTGCATTTTTTGGAGCTTTTAATCAATGTTTTTCAGTCAAATCTACACTAAAATGTGTTTTTAAATAGAGATAAAAGGTCTTGAGCCAGAAAAAAAAAATCGATAAAAATTGTCAAACAGGCCGAAGAATACCAGTATCTTCGATTTCATTATTTTGAAGGGTGCCTGATTTCACCATGATGTCTCACATTTATCAGAAAAAACATTGAATGAAAAAACCAACACAAGACCATCAATTTTAGTAACTCATTTATTTTTTCCTTTCATGACCCACAAGACTCGTACACTACATTAATGGCACGATGAAGTAGCCAAAGCATTCTTTGCTCACACTCCTTATATTCATAACCCGCACTGTCAAGCTCTGATTTCCACACCCACCATACACAAGTACACTAGAAATCTGACAATATCAACATTACAGGAGCAATGAGCAGTTCAACACACTTCATTCCCTTTCATACATCCCCCCCCCCCCTTCCCGGGGAAAAAAACCCTCACAACACACTTTCCTCTTTTTCTCATTTCAGCACGCAAAAGTATTAAAGGATTTGGTTTCCAACATCAGAACATTTTTCAGACACATTCAGAGCTCAACCACTCACCTTACAACTGAATCAAACAATCATTATTCAGAACACAAAACATGCACACTCCAAACACCCACTTTCCTACATTCTCTTTTTAGCACATACAACCAAGTGTGCTTGATGCAAAAGGCATTGTAAAGAATGCAGCAAAAACTTAAACAGCAAGACAGTCATGAAATAACCAGTTACCATCAAATGTGTTCCCACAAAGTGTCGACTGGAAAAAGGCATTTCATGAATCTCATGAGCTTCTTTCATTGAGAAGATTAAGAAAGTCTTGCCACCGCATTCTTTGGCAAGATGCCTCTTTGATGATTGCAATGATAAATACTTATGATGATGTAGATAAAGATGATGAAGATATAAGATTTTAAGTTAAACTATTGATAAGCCCTTTCCCCACTGAGCAAAATGAAAAAAATAGACTATAGGAATTCGACATGGGAAATTAGGTCTCAGTTACTCCAATGGGTCCCCCTTCTCCTAAAAACACAAAAAAGAAAAATAAGCTACAAATTCAAGATCCAAAACTCCTAAAGGATGTTACCTGCTAGGTAACTTACAAGGGGTGAAGACAACTTCTTGAATCACTGACCCCAGAGAGAACAATAAGCATTCCCTGAAAAAACTAACCTAAACACCCACTGCATAGTTCTCCCCTTCAAAGAACATCACCAACAACGAGAAACAATTGGAAAAACTTTTCCAAATTGTGGAGTGAAAAAAAAAAAGTATAACATACATTACAGAAACCCAACACAGAAGTGACAATAACTATTATTACCAATTTTGGGGTAAAAAAAAAAAGAAGGATAACATACATTACAGATAACCGACACAAAAGCGACGATGACTAGTGTATGCCTTTGTCACATTAAAAGTTACTAAGTAAACATTAAAAAACACCTGTATAAGTAACACAATGGATCACAGTTGTCAAGACGTCTAAACAGAGCAAAAACAACAGTTGTAACATGACTGAAACAAAAAATGAAAAAAGTTATTTAAAAAAATAAATCATATAGATCAATACTAGCATTAAAGAAAAACTTCATGAGCCCGGAAAATCCAAAGAAAAAAAAAAAAAGAAAAAACAGTGGGCCTACATACAACTAAATTTAACTATAAAACATAGACCTTGTTTTGTTAAAGGAAATTTCAAGAAAAATATAGCAACATTTTTTTAAAATCTAAAAAAGAACATTTCCTTACCTCACAAATCATTGTCTCTTTTAAACAAAAATACCTAATAAGGTAAGATCCTTCCTATACTCTACACCAAACTGGTGTAAAGATGACAACAAAAAATACCCCC
>NW_004797344.1:139911-152181 GCF_000002075.1 Aplysia californica
AATATATAAAAAATAAGCAAAACAAAAACCCAATACCTCCGCCCTCCTAAAAAGTATTTTAACAAAATATTTTAAAAATCAGTAAACAAACAAAAAGAAAACGCATAAAACGTAGACAGAATAAACAATGATCTAGAAATATCTGAAGTCCACATAAATCTCTCACCTTAATCAAAGAGGTACGAAAGTTCACTTTAGGCCACACAATTCCTTGATGAGCAGAAAGTGTTAGATCACAGAAGTATAATCACAGAGATGTTAGCAGTACATAGAATTACTTATTACTCACATACTACACATTAGCACAGTAAAAAAATAGACCACAAACTATATAATAATAATGACAGCAATAAATCTTTATCCCTTGGAAGTAGTTTTCGAAATAAAATCCATAACACCCAGTTCCAGTTTCATCTTTAAATGAATCCTAAAGATCTTTTTCTCCGAGTGCCAAATATGAAACAAAAATGCAGGAATAATGGAATAATGGTTCATCATCCATTTCTCCATTGAAAAACCCAACTAAAAAGTTGCATTTAATATTCAAAGTGGTTCACAACAAGTCCTTTATCTTTGTGGAAACAGAGAGCACAAAAATGATGACCAAATTCTCTTAATCGTTAAAAAAAAACCCAACTGATTGAAGACAACATTGTATAGACGAGTAAGCTAGCAAATATATAGTGATGAAGTTCTAAATATCAAATCAGCTAAAAGTTAGCTCTCCATTATAATTTGGGAAACAACTAGATCAGTAACCAATGCCATTGCAAGGATTTTTTATCATTATTATTGAAAAACAAACATCTCAATGTACATCATGAGACCAGGCAAACAAAAGGGCAATATGTACATATGTTTCAACAAAACATAATTCTAATAACAAATTTCAAAGCTACTGTACATTTATCTTAAATAAATAAGCAATGAAAAAACAATATCTACAGCATCAATGATGAAGTTATACGCATTTTGTCAATCATACAAATGAAATAAAATACAGGAAATCTTAAATGTCTACAACACTTTGATAAACAAAGTTAGAGAGACATATTAATCACATCAGAAAATCACAATGTATATCTTAAGTACCTCTGCAACTGGGTTTCGCCTTCCGCTAAACTAAGAAAAAAAAGGTCAATTCTTAAAGAACCTAGGACATGAAAATTTGCTTTCATCTCACAATCTGTGACAAAGTAAATGTACAAGTAACAAAAACAATGAAAGTCCTGTACATTTAATATATATACAATAATACAAAAACAGCAAAAATCAAGTCATTACCTTGTTTCGAGGAAACATTTGTGCTCATCAATACAACTAACTTCATGCGTGACTGAGTGATTTGAGGAGTGAGCAAGATGGCATTGTGAAAGCAAATGAGACAGTTTATGGTGCAAATAGTGTATAACTTTTTTTTTTGAATTTTTTTTTCCAATACATGTGAGACAATGGCAATCAAGGGTGTACAATACAAAAAGATGCCTTTATATATATGGAAGTAAAGCATTCTGAAAACACAAAAATGGAATCAGTGTACTGCACGATTGAAGAATAAAAACAGAACAGAGTTCAAAGACCCTTGAAAAAAGAAGGCAGTTGAGAGATAAAAAGAAAAACTTCAGAAACTATGATCACTTATATACAAGTCCAGCTCCGTTGATGGCAGGTGAGAGATTTTGTACATTGAGGTGGACGTGACCCTGAGATCTTTACAAAAGTTCAAAAGGTCAAAATCTGCATCTTTATTTGCCAGCCAGGTGCCACACGAGTTGGTGCAAGTTGCCCAGTTGGTCTCCGGCGGCAATGACCAAGCCTTCTCGGGATGAGCTGACCACTCTCATGCAGGTCACTGGAGAGGGACACTGGAACTGACCAATCTGGAAGAGCACAACAGAAAGATCATGATAATTCTTGCCAACCTCTGGACAATATAGGTTTATCATCTCTTACTTATCTTATCTTATTCTATCCTGCTGGATTTCATAATGCTCTGAACCACAAAGATATTTAGTTTTACTAAGAGTTTTATGGCACTTGTAGCAAAAACAGGTCATATAAGCATATAAGTGCCAAAGGTTAGAGGTGTTACAAGAGAGTAACATATTTATAAAGAAAAGGAGGCAGGAAAAGGACGATAAATGTTTGATAAGAAAGAATAAGCAAACCACACTAGAGCACATGCCAACCATCCACATACAGACATTTGGTCTTCAACTAACTGCATGAACCAGTAACAATAAAAGCGTGTCTGAATGTACTGTCAGCTTAGTATGTTGCTGTTGTTGACTTGTAGTATAGAGCAAGCCTGCACGATAACTGGTGCACTTTGCCAAAATCAGACTAGGCTAAAATTAACGCTGGAGAGATGTAGAAGGCAATGACCACTGCATTTTGTTAACTACAAGCAGCCTCCTACCAACAGACATAAAGAAAGAAAGGAAAAAAAAGGAGCTGAGTTAGTCGTGGGGGTTTGTACTGCAGAAGCAAAAATAAATAGTACCTGGCAGATGTCCCCTTCATTCACAATGCGCCACACTTTGATGGAGCAATCGGCAGAGGCTGTGATTGCTATGTCGTTAAATACCTCAACAGAAGTAACGGCTGACTTGTGAATCTGGGGAGGAAAAAATGCATGCAAATCATGAAGACATTTTTTGTAGTGGAGTAATGATGAAATACTGCAAAAGACTTCATAGAGTCTAGTTGATGATTAAGGCATGACAGCACACTAACGACCATATTTATGTGTGGCTTTGAGGAACCTCGCATGAAGGTAATTTTTTTTATTAAAATTTGATTTATTTTTAAAATTTCAAAAGATTCATCCTGGTACAACTTTTGACATTTGAAACAATCTGTATAACCTGTGACTGTGTAGTTTCTAAAACTAAAATATTCAGAGTCCCACACCAAAAATTTTTCATTATGGTCTGAGCATCTATTTTATAGATTACTAAATTACCGAAAGAAGCTAAAAAGAAATGTTTCCATTCACTCTCAAAACACACAGTAAAAAAAATAAAAATAAACCGATAGTTTTGTAACTCATCTGCAAAGATGGACAGGAAACTCAAATCAACCCCCCCACAACACACATTCAAGAGCCTAAAAATCTAGACAATTTTCAAGAGGCTTTTGTAACTGTAAAATATCTCCACCTGTCCTTGTAATTGAAATAGTCATATTACAGTTGTAAATGTTTTAAACCCCCCATTGACGTTTCCTTTTTCGTTTTCGTTTTCGCAAGATTTTACATCACTTGCAACACAATAAGTCATACAAGTGCCAAAGATAATTAGAGGTGTTACAAGAGAGTAACAAACACAAAAAAAGAAGGAGGGGAGATAAAGATGATAGACGTTTGATAGGAAAGAAGAAGCATACCACACCAGAGCATCTGCCAACCACCCACATCCCCATCGACAAAATTTAAATAATTTAGGAGGCTTGCACCCTGCATGTCAAGGCTATCCAGGCTGATAATGACACAGTATGGAAAGAAACAGACAGAGACACTCGATAGCAAAAGTCCTCCTCACATTAGATATCAAATTGACGTTTTCTGCCAGCAACAGACAAGAGCTATGCCATAAACCACAGATGCCAGTCCCTCTGTCCCTGCTTCGCTCCAAACAAAAACAAGGAAAAGAAAACAAGCCAAAACCCCCCCCTCAAAACATCCCTTAGCCTCATACAATGGCTGTTCGATGGGTGCTCCGGTGGGGTTGCTCCTTCTTTCCTATCAAACATCAACCACCCTGATCTCTCCTCTTTCTTTTCTTTGTATGTTGCCTTCTAGTGACACCTCTAATCTTCATCAATTGTATGACCTAATTGTATTGTAAGTGCTGTAAAACTCATACTGAAATAAAACTCATACCTTGACAGTCGACTTGTTGAAAACATCGCCTGTGACCATCATGACCTGACCGCGGGAGTCGCCACCAAAGGTCATGCCATTCACCTTTCCACAGCAGTTGACAAAATTTCGTGGAATCTTGGCTTCTTCCATCCCTCTATCCCAATCGTCTGACGGCACTGCCAACACCTCTGTGCTCACAACATCCTGTGTGAATGAACAAACACAGAAATCAATTTGAAGGTTTTGTCATTGACCATGCAAGAGGGCTCATCAACCATTATGTCTGCGTGGTATTTTACACAGCACTATTAGCATCATTAAGTGATATATATGTCTATGTGATTCTCTACACTTAAAGGTCTGTCGAAAGGAATTATTCAGGACAGACAAAATTGTGATTTTCATATTAGAATTTAAACTCATGTTATCAAAATACATTTCTTTTATGACAATGCTTAATGATCTTTGTGACATGATGGAGAATCCCACTTTAGAGGCAAACTGGACTCAAAATGAGGTTAGAAAAATAAATTCAGGACATATGTGTATAGAAAATCACACCTATTTTATATAATGAGAGTGATACCGCTTGAGCATTTCGAGAACATATCTGGCAGCATCTTTTACACTAACAGTTAACAGGTCAGTAAAGTGCCAAAAACCATAACTACAGCAGCTCACAGGTCCAGAAACCTTGCCTTCTAGGCTGACAAAAACTTACCATCTGATTAGCAGACAGCCTGAGAGTAATAACAGAGCCTTGTGTTGTGCCAGCCACAATCTCCCTCTGATTATCTGGGTTTGCAGAAAGGCAGGTTGGCCAGTGTTTCACATCATCATTCATTTCCTCTTCAACACTGAAAATATAAAATGACAACTTTAAGAGTTTTTTTGTTTCTTTGTTTGAGTAAAGAGATGCACATCGGCACAATAACCGTCATCTACTGCAGAGAAAAAAGTAAGACAGATACAACAGAAGGACAGAAGGAAGTTGGACCTACCATTCGCACCCTCCAACCACCTGCTTCAACTTTAAGAATGGTTCTACTTAGGTATTCAAAACTAAAAAAGAAAAATCAACTCTAAATGCAAGATATTCAGTAGCCCAGCTCTTTTCAAGCTAGACTGCAGTGGGAAAGACACCAGTCTGAATCATCAGATGGCATGCTCAAACTATTGTTGCTTGAGTAATTTCCATAGTTCTCAGTCTTCTTGGCAATCCTAATCTGATATGGACATTCAAAAGGAGGTCCTGCCCTGTACCATATTAGAAGAATCCCACATGGACACAACAATTTTGTAGGCTAAAAAGGAGGAAAGTCATGCAACTTGCAGGCCTACTATCAAGAGTGATCCGGCCGTTTTGCATGCTGATTTTTCATACGTGATGATGTGTCATTGAACAGATGACTTTAGCACTCAAGGGTCACATGGACAAGTGAACAGAATGGACAGCTGCATTGACCACTACAGACCCAGTCCTAAAACTACAAAAAACTGTAATTAACCACCCCCCCTTTCCTCCACGTTTTTCTTCATGCATTTTCCTTTAATTTAAAATACAATAATATAAACAATTATCACACAAAACTGACTATTCACCCAAAGCCAAATGCACTGGAATAACTGTAAAGGTTAAACCACGTGAAAGAACTATTTACTGACGGAGCTGAGCAATTCATTCACTCACCGGAAGATTGATTTGAGTACACCAGCATGGGAGGCATAAATATCTCCCCTCCATGTGGAGAAAAACAGCAAGTTGGTCTGAGGACTGCACAGGATACTTGCCACAGGATAGTCTACTTTGACTTGAGTCACCTGCCTGAGGGTGGATAAAGATCATCGATTTTAGGGAAGTGAAGTGGGCCACAAGGTAGTGCTGGGGCAGAAGACATGGTGTCATATCAAAAGCATTATGCTAGACTTTTAACTATGTACATCTGGTGAACTTGTAGTGAAAAAAAAAAGAGGCCACTAATCAGGGGTGCCTACTTTTTCTCATCGATTGCTAAGATGAAATCGGTTACCACAAGAGATGGTGTCATATCAAAAGTATTATGCTAGACTATGAACACACTTTTCACTACACTCCTAACATCTTGTGAACATGAAGTAAAAAGGGCACTTATCAGGGATGCCTACTTTTTCTCAAAGAATGCAAAGATCAAATCGGTCACCACAATAAAATTACCTGACAAAGAACCCGTCCTTGCGGTCTGTGATGGACCATGTGGTAATGGTATAATCGTCTCCGCCAGTGTAGAAAAGCGTTGTAGAGGCACTTTGGAATGAGCCACAGTTCACAGCCCTTTCATGCGCCTGATGATATGGAAAAATCAAACAGTATGTACATTAAAATTTTTTGGGTGTTTTTTATTAAAAATCTTAAGGCACTTGAAACACAATAACAAGATCATATAAGCACCAAAGATTAACCATGTTACTAGGTTACAAGAGAGTAACAAAGAAAAAAGAAGGAATAGACATAAGGACGATAGATGTTTGATAGGAAAGTAGCAAACCACACCACAGCACCTGCCAACCACCCACATATGTAATTTAATAACACGTCATGAAACACCCCAAAAACTGGTGCTCTGAAACAACAAAGAGACAAATGAAGCTTTTTTTTCCCCCATAAAAGAAGACATGTAATTGTTTTGTGATGTAGTATTCTTATTTCAGTAAATGTTTTAAGGAACTTGCAACATAACAAGGTCAGAAAAGTGCTGAGGATTAGAGATGTTACAAGCAAGTATTACATACAAAAAAGAAGGAGAGATAAAGATGATAGACAGTTGATATGATGGAAGGAGTAAACTGCACCAAAGCACCACCAACCACCCATAGTCTCTCGCTAATAGCACATACCTTGGGGGACAAAAAAAGCACGCTCTTATGTGAACGTGGTGTTAATTGAATGTCAAAAGGGGACGTAATCTAGAGTAAGTACAGAAGAAATTGCCTAAGACGGCCCCATATGGGTTCTGTCTTTAACTCTTTATCTCAGAGGGGGATAAACCCACTACGCCAGGGCCCATTTTTGCTCAATTTAAAAATGACAAAAACGTCATTAAATGGGTCATTAAGTTGAAACAAGCAAACCTCCTTTAATAGTTCTTCACCTAATGAATGAATTTCCGGCAAAAGAGACCGTAATTTATGTCGAAGTCATCGAAAAGGAATGTGCTCAAGCCTCATCGGCACAGTGGTTACGACCGCAAGCCGCCGGAAGTAAAGAGTTCAGAGTTTTTTACATGCAAATTTTAGCTCTTACACTTTGTGTGTATTATGAATGGTGGGCCTTGCTGGTGTAATGTAATAGCTTTGCCCAGTTCCCTTTTACTTCTTTGTGTTACTTAAGCCACAGAAATTTTTTCTTAAAAAAAAAAGTAGGTGTTTTTCTGCCCCCATCGACACAATTTAGATCATTTAGGAGGCAACCCAGGCTAAGAGGGATACTGCATCCTGGCAGAAAGACTGATATACTCCATAAAAATGTTCACCCCACTCAGGAATTAAACTCTAATCTCCTGTGTGCAACTGCGAAGCACCATGGACGCTGGTTGTCAGGCAAAACAGCTTATTAAAACACTTGAGCACAAAGCTTAAAGAGGTAGCACACAGTCCATTTACCTGGAAGCTGAGTTTCATCCCGCATGTTTTCCCATCTTTCTTCCAAATCTTGACAACTCCATCCCTGCAAAAAATACACATAACATAAGAAAATGAACATACCAAAATAATCAATACAATTGATAGACTTAAAAACATCCCTCTCAACCGCTCAGTTTGAGGCTCTGTCATACGTCACTTTACTTGGATTATTTGTTTTAGTGAGCATTTTATGGAACTTGCAACAAAATTACATCATATAAGTGTTGAAGATTAGAGGTTTTTACAAGAGAGTAACAAAAATAAAAAGGAACGAGGAGAGATAAGGATGATAGGGTGTTTGATTGGAAAGAAGGAGCAGGCCACATCAGAGCAACCGCCAACCACCCGCAAGTAAACATTATAAAATTTAACGAAACCAACTATTTTTGAGAAGGAAGGAAGGAGAATTTACCCAATAACAAAGGAAAACAGGACAGATGTTATGAAAAATAGGATTGTCACAACTAATAAAAATATTTAAAAAATTATTACGCATTCATCCAACTGACATTACAACCGCATTTTGAAATTCAGAACTTTTTGTATTTATCAACAAACAATCCTGTACTCAAAATCTTGAGAATTCCCAGAAATACACAACATGCAAAAAAATTCGACGAAGAATGTAAAATTATTGTACCTGCTGCCAGAAATGATAAGTTCACCATTGACTGATGAGGCTACAAAGGTGACAGGGCCATCATGTTTTGAAAGGTCAAGGCTGTCCTCAAGCCGTGGGCGCCACACGCGGACTGACTTATCCAGAGAGCAGCTCGTCACTTGACCATTGCGATCTCCAGCCACCGCCAGCACACGATCAGAATGACCGGTCAAACAGGCCAAACTGTAAGCCTTTAGATTTAAAAAGAGAAAAAACATTTAAAAGGTCAACAACACTGAAATTTCTTAAAACAGCCTCACATTTCTACTATATTGATAACCATTCACACTATTTCAAAGCAGATCTGTAACTCTTGAGAGACTTGAAAAGTTAAACAATACAATAATTAAAAACTTTTTATGAGTCTTCTTCTAAAGAAATCCAAGTTCAAGCCCACTGTGGCAGAACAAAACAGAGATTAGTTAATAAAAGCATAACGGGCTTTCAGCTACATTATAAACCCACTTGCGAGAAAGTCAATGCACACCATAACTTTTTTCTGAAAGAATCTCATGTCTTCTCGTCATCATCATCTAAAACAACATCACTTAAAAAAAACAACCCAAAAAAATAAAGCCATGACTCATTTGCTTGCAACTCATAATCATATTTGTGGGTTCCAGACAGACGACAAGTGAACCTTAACCAAGTAGCCTACATAAAATGAGTTCCTCATCGCTTTATTCAAACCTTAAAGATAAGGCACCTATAAACATCTGCTGGAACTAACACTTCACTTACCTGTAGTGGCTTCCAGATCCAAACAGCTCCATCGTCCCCAGCGGACACAACAATCACTTCTTGCACGTTGACATCCTCTTTGCTGTGTGGACGGTTCGGTTTTTGTCCCTCCTTCTCCCCATCTTTGTCCTCGACCATGTCTGCCCAACTCTGAGGTGGCTCTTCTTCCTCCCCTCCGCTCTGGTTGCCTGACATGAGCAATAAACGCATGTTAGATACAAATTTTCAGTACAAACATAGTACAGCTTCCTCATCTATTACAGCACAGCCCTCCTCCTAATCTGCTCTTTTTTGTTAACCGCACTATTTATGCCTGACAGCAACACAAATTGTTGGGGGAAGATAAAAATCTGTACTACAAACTATACAGCTTTATTGTAAAGAGAAAAGTACAGCCAACCCCCCCCCCCCCCCCCCCCACCTCCTTTCTACCAAACAAAAGAAAACCTCCAAAAACGATGCATCTCAGTCATACATTTTTCCTCGTAAGTGTTCTATAGGCCTCAATTGAACCACAAAAGTGGGTAGCACAAAGGTTAATAATACAAATACTATAAAGCTTTCACAGTTCTTTCCCAGTAAGACCCAAAAAGTATAAAATTAAGTACATCACCTTCCACTTAACCCCATCTTCTTTTAAGACTGTTAAACAGCCTAGCACCATGACAAACAAAAAAGTGAGGAAAATAAAAAGGTTTAAAATGTTTACGCAATAATGAAAGAGAGCTGGACTTCATTTTTGTGGTCAAATGTAACTCAAGAGGAATTTTCGCCTATACAAAAAACTGTGGCAGGTTTGGAATTTTGTAATAATTATGAAAAGAAAATAGATGGTTTCAGCTAATGAGATAGGATCACTTTATAAGCAATAGAATCTGGCTTCAGACAATATTTCTTTCAATCCTTGCACCTCTTCACCAGTTGAACAGACAGATCGCCTGATAAAAGACAGACATGCACAAAGGAACAGACACAGATGGAAAGTGATGTACACCCACCATAGTTTGTTTAATAAGAGTTTTACGGCACTGGCTACACAATTAAGTCATAAAAATGCCTAAGATTAGAGGTGTTTCAAGAGAGTAACAAACAAAAATAGAAGGAAGCAAGATAAGGATGACGGCTGTTTGACAGGAAAGAAGGAGCAAAGCACACCAGAGCATTCGCAAACCAACCACTGACTGACCCAGATGGAAAGTTAGGTACTAGTTTAGTTTTAGTAAGAGTTTTACGGCACTTGCACCACAATAAGGTCATATAAGTGCGAATAATAGATTAATAGATTATAACAAGAGAGTAACATACACAAAAACCAAAAAGAAGGAGGAGAGGTAAGGATGATAGATGTTTGATAGGAAAGAAGGAGCAAACCACACCAGAGCACCCGCCAACCACCCACAAAGTGAGGTACACCCACCTTTGGCAGAGTACTTGACGAACATGTCACAAGCATTGACTCTGAGGTCGTGCCCCCTCAGTGTGGTAATCTCCACTCCCTTGTGCGACCAGACTTTGACAGTCCCGTCTGTGCTGCCCGATATGATGCACCCAAACTGGAAGAGGAAACATAACAATTCATTGTCTGATGTGTTCAGTTTAGTTTGAGTAAGAGTTTTACCGCACATGCAAAACAAATAGTTCACATAAGTGCCAAAGATTAGAGACGTTACTTGAGAGTAACATACAAAGAAAAGGAAGACAGATAATGACAATAAATGTTGACAGAAAAAATGGAGCAAATTCAACACAACTAAAACAGAAGATAAGAGTAGAGTACTTTCAAATATAGACTTAAACAGTCTTCTAATTGATGCTTGCTGATGAGCTACAGACACATAATAATAATAATGGATAAATAATAGATTGCATTTATATAGCGCTTGAATCTATCCCATACAAGTATAAGCTCTGAGCGCTTCACATCGATGACATGATTACTGAGTAGAAAACTTCACACAAACAAGAAAAAACAATTCATATAAAGAGAAAAACCAGTTCAACCATACAAGAAAAAACTTTCTCTGTCTCAGCCATACATTGATTATATACACACAAAGACATCAGTGAAGTGTAAACCAGGGGTCTTAAACTCAAATAACCCGGGGCCGCTGGGGGTAGGTGTCTGGATGAGCATAGGCTGCATCAAGTATCCCACTAAAAAATGTGTAATGTATTTTTATAAAAGACAGCCAATCTAATCTTCTCAACCTTTATCAATCGCAATTCAGAACACGAATGATTCTAAGGCACCCCATGAGTGATAAGAAATATAAAAATCCAGGGCAATACTTTGGCAAAAAGGTGCATGTGAGGAAAAACAAATGGGAGGGGCACCCTAAACTTTGATATCAAGTTAAAGTAGGGCAGCTAACATATCGTCCTGAGGACGGCTTAAACAGGCTTGCAAACCTTGAGTTTAAGACACCTGCTCTAAACAGTACAGGGGCCTCGATCAGAGCACCCACAAGCCACCAGCATTGACTTGTCTGAGCTAAAGAACAAAACGATACTGATACTTCTCAGACTCGTAAAAATATTTCAAGTAAAAAATAAATTTTAGGTGTTTGTTACATCCCAATCTACAAAATTTAGATTATTTAGGAGGCTGGCTTTCTTCCCCGTCTCTCAGGGCCAACCCAGGCTGTGAAGGATACAATATCCCAGAAGAAAGACCAAGATACTCGATAAGAATTTTCTCCCCACTGGGGTACAAAAACTTGGGTCACCTGCCTGCAACAACAAACCGCCGAACTGCTAGACAACAGACTGTTACTATTAACTATTTTCTGTTTTCTTCACCTTGTAAGCTACTGCATTGATGGCTGATGAATGTCCTGTCATTTTCACTTTCTCCTTGGAGGTCTTCATGTCCCACACTTTCAAATTGAAGTCATTGGAACCCGTCACCTGCAGATTGTATCGCAAAAAAAAAAATGAATGTCTTGTTTTTCTTAAGTAACAGTTTTACGATGCTCGCAACTGACTATGGTACTGTTGTTTGTATACTGATGGTCACTGGGGGTGTGTGTTCTTCAACAGAATGATCAACTATGGCTCAAAATGAGTAGCTGCATTGTGGCAGGCAGCAACAGC
Organism: Aplysia californica; assembly: GCF_000002075.1. Classification (NCBI taxonomy): domain Eukaryota; kingdom Metazoa; phylum Mollusca; class Gastropoda; order Aplysiida; family Aplysiidae; genus Aplysia; species Aplysia californica. Next base: position 151,932 of record NW_004797344.1, read on the forward strand.
ATTTACATATATACATTTGAGGAGAAAAGTGTCCATATTAGACAGGTGTGAATGTCTCACACAGTGTCATTATAATGTAAAAAATATGCAAGGGAAGAAATGGGAAGATGCTGTTTGTACAGGCGTTGTCTTACACAGATGGCTATAAGAGCAGGTTCGACTGTATTTGCATTGAATTTGTTTCCATAGTGTGAAAATGTAAGCTCTAAATGTTTCTTTAAGGTCTCAAAAATCTTGCTTTCACAGGTAG
>NW_004797344.1:152281-157181 GCF_000002075.1 Aplysia californica
AATAGATGGGTCATGGAAACAAACGAAGATAGTAGTGGTTTTTGAGAGCATCTGCACTGAGAAATGAAAGGCAAAGCATGAACACCGACATCCATTTTAGATTTAGCACTTGAAAAAGAGGAGGAGGAGGAGGAGGAGGAGAAAAAGAAGAAGAAGAAGAACAAGTAGGAGAAGAAGAAGATTCTTGTATTCAGCACGGTGTACCATATGTCTGAAGGGAAGAAAACAATCCGTCTAACAAAACGTACCAAAAAGCTTCCCGTGTTGGACCACTGACTAGCGTTGATCCAGTCTGCGTGACAGTCGTGCAAGATGTTCAAGGGAGCCGCATCGTCAGACATGAACACGTCACTCATGGAGTACACTCGCACGCTCTGTACAGATAATACGAGTACAATGTGGTAAAAGATCAGTTAAAAAAAAAAAAACCAAAAACCCCAACCAAAAACATCGTAAGATATTTTTCTACTAAGAAATTATTAACGCTTCAAAACGTCCCAACAATTTGAGCAAATTTTAAGCATTTTCCTTGTTGTGTATAAGTTTTGTCTGATGTGTTTTTATAATATTGTACTTTCTAGGGTAATAGTAATAGTCTCTGTTATAATAGTAATGCATGTATTGAAGAAGGATGTGTGCCCTAAAAATCATGCGTACTTTTATTACAGTCAGGTAGTGCCCCCCTTAAGGCACAAGCCACTTCACTATTCATGAAGGATGAAGGAAAAAAACTGGAAAGACCAGCAAAAAAGACAAAATTGTCTTAACTCTTTATCTCCGAGGGGGATAAACCCACTATGTCGGGGCCCTCTTTTGGAGTGGTGTCTCAAATTGACATATACACCACTAAATTAGTCATTAAATCAAAACAAGTGAACCTATTTCGATAGTTCTTCATCTAATGAATGAACTCCTGGTAAAAAAGACTTGTTTGTGGCAATTTTGGATATCTCGGTCAGCTCCCGGGCAGCGTTCAATCCCACAACCGAGATAACTCGGTTCTATAGTTTTGTTCCATATACTAGTTATTTTGTTTTGGAAAACAGCCTCAAGTTTTATATAAGGTCAATAAATTATTTCCTTAGCCTATTCTGCCAAGGGAGGTGCTGGAATTTTGTTTCTACTGTCATTGCACTGGAGAAATCGTGGTTTGAATAAAGGCACTTTCAGCACTTTTGTTCACACTGATCAGGTGAGCATGTCTCGCATTCGATTCTCTCTGCCTTTTTCACACATATATTTTTTTAATTCAGGAAAGTAATCAACCGTCTTTATTATACATGACATACAATATATATAGATCTAGACACTCAGAAGAATACATTTGAATATCAATCTAGGCTAGATCTTGCTCATTCGGCCATGAAAATAAAATAAGCTAACCTCCCAAAAATGCCAAATTTGTACAACACCCCAAAGCAAAACTACTAAAGCTACATACTTCAAATTTGGTATGTCTAAAGACCCATCTTAGATTGTACTTTAAAATTATGCCAATTTCAAAGCAATTGGATGATATTTATGGTTACTAGTGGGCCCTTACATAAGTGCCAAAACGACCGGTTTCTGGGTACGACTTCGGGAAAAACTCCAGGGATTGAGTGAGTTAGATAACATACAGATTTTTAAAAATCTTTTGAAAAAGAGATGTCTTTATGTGTTGCATCTACTACGGGACATACCGCATCTCTGCTGGCTGTGATGATCATTGTCTCGTCGCTGTTGAATGAGCAGGACGTGACTGGGGCGATGTGTCCTTTCAGGATCCGTGTTGGCTTGGACCTTAGAGGGGAACGAGAAATGGGTTAATCTCTACAGTCCTGTTCAATATGCAACAATCATGTTCAAATCATTAAAACCAAGCTAAATTCACTACAGTCATGTTAACAATGCAATAACCATTTTCAATAGGCTAGCTACAATCATTTTCAATATACTATAATCATTTCAGAAGTGAGACAAAACCATAGGGCAGAACACTAGATTTTAAGATGAGATGACCTGTACGGATACATTAATGGAGAAAACTTAATGGTAAGTGTAGAGGTATACAGAAATAGCGTTTAAATAATCTAAACTTTACAACCCTTTCCCATAAAATACAGTCTCTTCAGAGGAAGAACTAGGCCACTGAAAGAGCATTATACAACAGTCCAAAACATAATCTCATTATCAATCAAGCCCCTTTTCTTAAAAAAGAACCGCCCTTTTACACATGTCAAACCTTCCAACGTAATAATAAATAGTAAATTTCAGTTAAACAGCACAGTGATTGTACACCTCAACTGACACAATTCAGACCATTAACGAGGTAGGCTGCTCAGGCCCTGTCAGGAGCCTCCAAGTAAAATAAATCAAACTGACATCTTCTTCATGCAACAGTGATGATCTGAGCCTAGCTATAATTATCAGCTATATCACCACAGGCACCATTAAAAAAATCTCCAAAAACCGAAATGCAAACAAAGGTAGATGGAGAGCGCTGTGGACTTACTCTCTCTGACTTTTCAGCTGTCTGATGTTCTCGTAGATGCAGCAGGTGAAATCCTCGCCACAGCTGGCCACGTAGCTCTTGCTGGTGGTCACACACAGGATCGGCTTGCTGTGGCCAATCAGGGAGCACACTCGAGAGCCCTGAGTACTCTCCAAAATCTGGGGAGCACACAAACACTTCGTATAACACATACTGTCCTAGCTCTCATGTGAACTTATGTTGCTGCGGGCGCCATAAAACTCTTACGAAACGGAAAAAAAATACTGACTCAGCTAAATGTCTCATCCGTTTTAAAAAAATGCATTATCCCCTTAGGCAAAGCAGAATATAAAGAATGATTGGGGGAGGTGTGCTGTGACTGTATTGGCTTTTCTTAACCAAGACTTTAAACCCTTCAGCCCCAGCTATCTCAATCAAAGATGACTATTTTGACTAATCTATCTGAATGTTTTTTCTGAATGTTTTTCAAAAACATTAGACATGTTGTCATCTAAAAGTTCAAATAAAACCAGCCTAGAAATATTTCTTTAATGTTTGCCAAAAATTGCAGACTAATGCAGTATTGGCTGAACCTGAGGAGTCAGGCCAGAAAGAAGTTACAGTTAAAAAAATAGCCCGGCGCTGTACCGGTAGACCTGAGAAGACAAACACACTGACACACACACACACAAATGCACACATACAAACACACACATACAAACATACACACAAGGTACACACCTGCACTTTGTTGTCATCACAGCCTGCAAGGATGTAGCCACCATCCTGGGAGTAACACAGAGCCCGCACAGCGCAAGGACACAGCTTTATCTCCACCATTTTTACACCTGGTCCACAAAGGAACAAACAAAAATACAATTTAACACATATAAACTATTATCTGATAAATGAAAATTTCAGATATGAATAGTAGTTCTAATTTAATTGTAATAAAAAGATATGCAATGGGTATCCATTCACATGTTACCATAGTAGGCAGAAGATATGAGGTCTTTTATTTTTGTTCAAAAATTTTTTAGAGTAGGAGCAAGCTAACTTAAGCTATAAATCATGCGTTAGGAAAAAGACCTTGTGCCATTATCCAAAAGATATTTCCATGCTTTTTTCTTTGTATATGTAAGTGATGTACAAAACGGTTTCAAATATAAATCTGGTGGCAGTGGTCAATTAGTGGTTACGCCCTTATACGCCATGAATGTAAGGTCGTGGGGTCAAATCCCATCAGGGGCCCAGGCACTTTACACTATGTCCTAAGTGTAGGTATTTAGGTATTAGACTCTTCGCTGATGCATACACAAGAAGTCAGTTTGGTCGAGTTTTTCTGTTTGTCTGCTGGGATATTGTATCCCATTCAGCCACAGTTGGTCCTGACCAGCAGAATCCAAGCAGCCTGCTTCCTTTATCTATGTCATTCATTACCATGGTAACTTAAAACATTACAAACAAAACTGATCAAAGTGAAAAATCAACAAACGCTCTTCGACTTACCTGTGTTGACATCGTAGATGCGAACCTGACCCAAGTGGTACCCCACGGCCAACATGAGGCCTGAGGGTGAGATACACACTGAAGTGGCAGCGCCATTGTTCTGTGTGTCTAGTCTGTGAACTGGGATGCCCAGGTCTCCAGACCACACCTGAGAGAACAAGATGATAAGGTGTAGCTTATAACAAGTTAACACAATAATGGCTACATTTCACCGATTGATTGATTTTCCTGTTCGTAAGAATTTTATGGCACTTGCAACACAAATAGGTCATTTGTAAGTGCTGAAGATTACAGGTGTTATGAGACAGTAACATACAAAGAAAAGGAGCGATAAGGATGACAGCTATTTCACAGGCAAGAAAAGAAACAGATCTGATTGAGTGATTGACTGATAGAGTAAAGCTTCTCTGAAACTTTATCAGCACGATCAGATATCTAGCTGATGAAATGGTCCTAATTTTACAGTTCTTGTGCTGAAACCAGTATGGGCCTATCATGCCCTTTACTAAAATGCTTTTTAAGAAGTAAGTTTTGCAATTTACTCAATTTTGATTGGGATTTTAAAAATTTGATATTTCTTAAACAAGCGAATTCATTTTCTTACAATGAGAGATTTGATTAAATTTGTACCAAGATGATTTGAGTTATTACTCATTACATGGGCTCCTTTTTTTAGACACCCTGTAGAAGGAGCAGAAAAAGTTGAAAGATGCTGTGAGACTTGAGAGCTATTTAAAGACCGTACATGTTTTTTTAAAGATATTACATATACTCCCTGACAGGAAACACACACTCAAGAACGCACACTCTGTTTTGTTTAGTATAGGGTTTTACGGCGCTCGCAACTGCATAAGGTCATATGAGCGCGCGGGACACACCTAATACTTTTTCGTTGGTAAGAAATTTTGAATTTTGCCC